>NW_027527808.1:2599041-2647587 GCF_008692635.1 Crocuta crocuta
AAAAAAATAAAAAAAAAAAAAATAAAAAAAAAACTGAAAGAAAAACAGGAAATCAAAACTGGATGACACTGGGGTGGGATGGAGGAATGGGTAAAAGGGAGTGAGAGATACTGGCTTCTAGTTATGGGATGAGTAAGTCATAAGTATAAAAGGCACAGCCTAGGCATATAGTTAGTGGTACTGTAATCGTGTTGTATGGTGACAGATGGTAGCTACACTTATGGAGAGCAAAGCATAGTGTACAGACGTGTCACTATGTTGTACGCCTGAAACTAATGGAACATTGTGCGTCAACTACACTCAAATAAAAAAAAAGTGGCATAGATTAGTGGTTATGTTAGCACAAGACATGAAAATTAGCATAGTACTAGACATAAAAAATAAACATTCAACCATTTTAACAAACTATTACTATTACTACTATCACTACAATTATTATTATTAAATGTGCAGAATTGTCTTTGAAATAATAGTGCATTTTATTTTATTTTTATATATGTTCATAAGGTGTTAGTTTGGCTTAAGATTTCATTAATTAGGTCCAGAGAGTAAAGATGCTTTCTTCTGCAAGAAATTATAAAATTAATTTTGCATGCAACACATTACTTATAACTTATGTGTTGCAATAGTCAATTTTCATAGCAGAATTTGTACAAAACTGGAATCTGAAAACCTGGATTTGAGTGTGGACTCTGTTAGTAGTGCTAACCAAGGAGAAGTTGCTTGAAGTTCAGGAGCTTTAATTTCCTTATCCACAAAACAAGGCCAGCCTGTAGCAGCAATAAGTGCTAACTTTCAAAGTGTGATGCTTCATTGCCAGGGACTTTTCTAAGAATTTTACATACATTAACTCAGTTACTAATATTTCATCTAACATCTAGCATTAACTTAGTAAAAAGGGGGACTGTGCTGGTCAGTCTCCATTTGCCCTCCACCACCTGCCTCTTGCCCTGTCCTGCCAGAAAGCTGACTCCTGCAAATCAGTCACTGGGGCTCCACTGCCACCAGACTTTCAGTTCAGACAGGGGAGGCACCAGGAAGTCCCCAGAAGCTTGGAGGAGAGAGACACTGGGGTATTTCTTCTCTACTTCCTTCTTGATTTAGCAACCCTATTCTAATTTGTGTATGTTGTGGGGGGTGGGAGGGGTGGGAGGGGAGGAGGGGAGGGTTTTCCCTAAAACTAAATCTCCTCTCTGACAGCCTCTCTTCCATGGCTCCCCTTCTCCCTCGGTTCAGTAAACATTTTCTTCTTCAGCCTCTTAGGCCCCTGGTGATGACTTTCTACTCTGGCCAGTCTTCTGGTACCCCAACAACCCTCTTTTGTTTCCTTAACTCCCTTCCCACATCACCGTAAGGAGTTGTTTCAATAATATATATTGATTTGAACACAATAAGTAAATGTTCTTTCTCTCTGGGACCCAGAGTCTTACAGAATTTACTATTTCAGCATTTTAGTCAACTACATTACTTAGTATAAGGGTATGTTAAACAGAGCTTTGTTTTATTTCATTTTGTTTTTAATGAATTGGTATATTAGGAAATATGACCTTACATTACAGTTGTTTTAAAAATTAAAAGATTTGTTTCTCGGGCACCCTCCTACACTGTTGGTGGGAATGTAAACTGGTACAGCCCCTCTGGAAAACACTGTGGAGANGAAACAAACAAAAAAGATTTGTTTCTAATCTAAGCTAGTTCACTTGCTTTTTTCTTTTAACAAACAATCTCTCTTTTGGTTCACACTTGAAGGAAAGGGTATTTGGGATTTAATTTAGTTCTGGAGTTCAACAAATTAGCCTGATATATCCCAGTTAATGATTCATGGTTTGATATGGTTCAAGTTCGAGCATAAAACCCTGAAATCCCTGGAAAAGGCAAGTTGAAGTAAATTGGTTTCTCTGAGTGGGGCTAATGCACACTCTGTAAAGATGAGGCTACAGTCCTACAATGATAGAAATTCAAGGTCATCCTGGTAATAAAACAAAGTTAGTGATTTTCACTTAAATGAATGGTTCATCAGTCCCTGGGTTTCTAAGGATATATAGCTGAGCTTCCTAAACAAAATTATGACAAACTGTGTGCTCTTCTTTTCTAAGTGCTGTTATGTCTCTCCTGTTTTTTTCTAAATGAACCTCTCTCTCAAGTAAATCAGTATTTCCAAAGTATGGACCCCAGACATCACCTGGAATTTGCTAGAAATGCAAATATTTGATTCCCACCCCAGATCTATTATATTAGAAAATTAGGGGTGGGCCTAGCAGTCTGTCCTCACAAGCCCTCCAGGTGATTCTAGTGCCCAATGAAGCTTGAGAAATACTGAATTAGATCACATGTTTGTTTCTTGAAGTCAAATCCTTTCTAGTATTTTTCTATGTTAGATTTGGGCCCTACTCAAAGATCATGTTGATATTATCCGTTTCATTTGTGTGTGACAAGATAATAGGGGCTTGGAGTGCCCCTGATGGAGTGCCCAAAGACGTAAGTGACAGAGCCAGCATTTGAACTTGGGCAATCTAACTCCAGAGCTTAGTTTACTGACCACAACGATGCTAGAATCCCTCCCTAATGGCCACACAGGAGGTGAGACATGAAGCACTGGGACACAGAGCAAAATTTCAGGAACAATACTCATACACTTTTTAACCCTCAAATATCCTTTATATGAGAATGCGATAGATACATATTTATAATAACATATATTTGTTCCATTATTTTTATCCAGTAGAAAAAGTCAAGATGTAATTTTGTTAATATACATCTAAATTTTCAAGCACAAGTGCCTGGATATTCTGAAACCTAATGAGTTTTTACATTTTTGCTATTGAAAGCCAGTTTCTTTGCTTAATGAAAACCAGGTAGAGCTGAACACACAGAGTATAGCTACAGTCTGTGATAAAGCCATGGACACCTAGTCCTAAGCATTCCAAATGGGTTTAACTGTATCTTCTGGCTTTTGGAACACATTTTTTTCCTTAGGACAATACATACGTTTTAATTACACATGGTTTTGTTTGTTTGTTTTTGTTGTTGTTTGTTTGTTTTGTTTTTTGGGGTTTTTTTCGCCTGGAGCCAGATCTCATAGCTTCCTGAGAAAAGCATAAAATGGACAGGAAAAGCATGGATGGGAGTAGGCGGGGTTGATTTCTAATCTAGGGATTCCCTTAGTTGAAACAAATGATGTTTCACTACGCAGGCACATCTTCAATCTCACAATGAATAATGTATAATGGTTTAGAGAAAGATATAATAAAAGATCCCTATGTTCCAAAGCCAGTAATTTGGGCATTATGCTAGTTCCTCCTTCTCTCGCCCCCAAACACAATCTGTCACAAAGCCCTACTGATTCTAGCTGCCAAACCATTCTCAAACCTGCCTTTTCTTTTTCAGTCTTATTACAACTGCCTTAATTCAGGACCTACACTCTTCCTCCTCATAGATCTTCCTCTCTCCTGCTCACCTTTGCCTCATTGTCATGACGATTATACTTTTCTTAATGTCATGCTGTTTCTCTGTTTTCAATGTCACCAACAACCCCTCCCACATCCACTAGATTAAGCCATTAGGAGGCTACCTCCTATTTATCTCTTCCCTTTGCCTGACAGTATTCTGATAATGTGTTGTACAAACTCATCTGTTTCATACTTTCCAGGCTTTGCTTCCCAGCCTTTCCTCTACCTGGAATTCCCTTTCTCCTCCTAGGCCAAAAGAGCAATACACTGCATTTCTTTCAAAAACTAGCTCAAAAGGAGCGTTCATCACCCCAGGAGCAGGAATTTCTCTGTCTCTTGCCATCACTATGTCTTGTACATGATCTCACAATTCATCGTTGATTATTTTAGTTATTTATTTGTATGCCTTGTTCACTTTGGATTTCCAGACATTGCACACAATGCCTAACATGAAATAGGACACATAATTTAAGGAATGACCATATTTGTCAATACTGGATGATAGTCTTAGGCTATGTTTAATGATATTGGGCATGCACACAACTTTAAAAATCTTTAACTCTCATGCAAATACTTTTAAAAGTCAGATGCTTGGAGTTGAAATAGCTTTACTGCCTCGCTCATCAACAGCGTTTGCTCACTCTTTATCTTCTGTCATGAAGTAAGTGCAAAAAATGGTTTTATCTCCCACAAAAATATTCTTCCTATTGTTGGAGTTATAACACTATGGCATAAAGGAATCATAGAGAAAAGCTAGCTGACCAACGTATTTGCCTTATTCGGCTCTGATCATGTATTTTGGGTTTTAGTCCAGATATACCTAGATGTGTTCAAGAAATGAACACATCTTTGAAAATGAACTTGAAGTGACGAAATTATTTGGTGTAGCTATTAATCTCAGTAGTCATATTATAAAAACTTGAGATATAAACCAAAATGCAAATGTATTAATTAACAATAAAAGATATATATGTATTTAGAGACTTTACTATTCCTATCCACTCCTGCCTTAAACAGGAGGTAAAATTAGAAATCAGAGGGCCACTTGTTGAGCGTGGAGTCGGAGGAAAGGGAAACTGCTGGTCTGATGAGACATTTCTTCCAGACTAGAAAAAAAGCCAAATGAGCCATCCCTGACTTCGCTGTAACAAAATATACTTCTCTGGGACCTGGACGTACTGTGTCTGGTAGAATAACTGACTTTCTTTTGACCAACGTAGGAGAAACACTACCGACTCCCTGTTTGGGAGGATGGGTTTGGTCTTTCCTGTTGCTGAGATTCTTGCTTTTTGCTAACAATTTTGACTTGTTTTTGTTTTGTTTTGACAGGGCATAATAAAGTGACCTCAGAAGTCACCCCTCTCCCTCTTGACGTTCACTCCTTGGCCTTTTGTCCTGGCCTCGCCTTGTTATCCTAGTTCTGATTTTCACTTCCTTCAGTCACGTTACAGGTAGACCAGGGAATAAGGCAATCACTCTGATAAGAT
Organism: Crocuta crocuta; assembly: GCF_008692635.1. Taxonomy (NCBI): domain Eukaryota; kingdom Metazoa; phylum Chordata; class Mammalia; order Carnivora; family Hyaenidae; genus Crocuta; species Crocuta crocuta. The sequence goes on from NW_027527808.1 coordinate 2,603,978, forward strand.
TCAGTTGCAGTTTTCTCAGGCATTTAATTATGATTTGTCTCATCTATAGAAGACAGGTCTTATCTACCATACTTTTATACTTTTGGATTTTTGTTCTCAGACAACAGCATTCTGGAAAAACCTAACAGTAGTTCCCTAGATCTGACTATACTTGACACATGATGGTCCTGACAGCCACAGTCCCAAGATAATGTTTTGAAAAGGAAGACATAAAGTTAAATAGGAAGAGCTGAATCTTTCTCATACTGACCCTTCAAAACACTTCTCTTTCTGCCTCTACTCAAAAGCAGAAGATGGGAGGTGACCTTCATAAAGTTATATTGGGTAGAAAAATTACTCACTGCCAGAGGCTAGAAAGAGAGGCTCTCTGTTCACATCATCTCCCCCGTGGGTTTCTGTGGTTGCAGAAGCTCAGAAGAGTGTGTGTACAGGTATTCTCTGACTGGCTCAGGAGTTGACTTCATTTTTTTTTTTTTTTTAATTCTACTCTTGGGATGCCTGACTTCCTTTCCAAGACTGGCCACAGTCATTCACTGCCTTGAAGGGCATAACTTGTGCATTATCTGCATTATGTTTCATATTTGTATAACAGAGATAAAAGATACCTGGGTTTGATCTACTATATAGATTTAAACCAGTGTCCGTTTCTAAGAAAAAAGAAATTATTCAATGTATTTTTTAAAGATTTTAATCCTAGTTGCTCTATTTTGGGCACTTTTCTGAAATGTGATTCCAATTATTTATGTAATAGAAAAAAAAAAGCTAAGCTTCTTTCAGTATGTGACTCACAACTCACTACCCACACACAACTTTTAAAATTATCTTTACACAATATTAGCATATTTTGGTGCTTAACTATACTATAGCTGGCCACTTAGATGTATTAAAACTCTCAGCTGTTTCTGTGAGGATTACTTGTTTTGTAGACCCTTTTCAATAGGTTTATTCACCACCCTACCCTGATCTAGATTCTTGATTCTTCTTTCTCATCATAAAATACTCAAAAAGACTGCTTATACATCTGCGTTAGGAGCTATAAAAAGAACATGAAAGAAAATGGGCCTTAAAGAAGTTTATAATTTTACAGAGTACAATGACATGTAATACACGAACAGGAAAATAAGTAGAGTGAGTCACTATAAAACTAGTAAATTGGATTTAGAATGTATGTTTTGGGGATAAGTGTGTTTAGGGTTCATAAAAGGAGATGAGGCAGATAATACTGACTTACATGTGTAGAATGGGTGGCAAGGTAATCCAGTGGTGAAGAGAAAGGCACTGGAGCCAGATAGGCCTGGGCTATCAGTCCCGCTCTACCACTTACTTGCCCTGTGACTAGTGGTGTGACCATATCTTTTGGACCTTTGGCATTTAACCGATCTAGGTCTCCATTTCCTCCTCTGTAAAAATAGGGTTTCTAATACCTTATTTGTTGATTAAATGATATAAAGTATAGGAAAGTACTGAGCACAGTGCCTGGACATAGCGAGAGTTCAACAAATAGTTGTGTTCTACACATATGTGGAACTTGAGAAACTTAACAGAAGACATGGGGAAAGGGGAGGGGAAAAAATAGTTTTAAACAGAGAGGGAAGCAAACCATAAGAGACTCTTAAATACAGAGAACAAACTGAGGGTTGATGGAGGGGGAGAGTGGGGTAGAGGGGAAAATGGGTGATGGGCAATGAGGAGGGCACCTGTTGGGACGAGCACTGGTTGTTGTATGTGAGCAACGAATCACAGGAATCTACCCCCAAAACAAAGAGCACACTGTATACACTGTATGTTAGCCAGCTTGACAATAAATTATATTTTTTAAAAAAAGAGTTGTGTTTTAGAATCACAGTTTTCAAACACATCATCTCTTTTGATCTGGACATCAATTTGGTAGAGAAGATGAACAGTTATTATATACCCCTTACAATCTCTATACACACACAACAATCTTACAGTTAGATGAGGAAAGAGAGACACACAAAATGGAAATGACTTACTTAAGCTAGTGACAGAACCAGCACAAAAACTGGTCTAGAACTCTTTCTACTCTGTCTCACCAGATAGGAGGCATAGCCATAGGTGTTCTCAACTCCAGACAAAGTGACACCATATACACACTGTTCTCTGACCAGTCTAGGAAAACTTTGTAGAAAACATGAAAGATTTCAAGGACTATTTGAGCAGTGGGTACAAGGTGGCTTTTTAGATGAGATAAAGAATTGGTACTTAGCTCTGCTTGGGGAGAAAAGCTCACCAGGGGTGTATTCTAAAGGGATGGATCCTTAATATATATCAAGAGAAAAACTGAGATACACTAATTTCTTCTGCAAATAGGACATTACTCACCCATAGAACTGCAATAAGCCAAGATTAACTTGGTTAAAATGCATGAAGGAATTTGTACATGGAGCTGTTACAGAAGCTGAGACTGGACGTAAAGAAAGGAGGAAAAATTATGCAGCTCCCTTCTTTTTCCCTTTAATATATGCTATCCCAGATTGTGTAAAATCCTTTTACTTGGTTAGATAGCCTAAATTTGTTAGGGATTCACTGAGGTTAATAGGCATCCCTTCCTAAGGTAGACATAGTTCTGAATTTTACTTATTGACCAGTCATTTATAAATTAATACATTGTTTAACCAGATTGCTTTCCTAATTTTTATTTATTTTTATTTATTTTTTTAACGTTCATTTATTTTGAGAGAAAGAGAGAGAGAGAGAGAGAGAGAGAGAGCATGAGTGCGGGAGGGGCAGAGGGAGAGGGACAGAAAGAATCCCAGGGGGGCTCCACGCTGTCAGCAGAGCCCAATATAGGGCTCGAGCCCACAAATGAGATGTTGGACATTTAACCAAGTGAGTGCCCTGCACTTTTCCTTTAAATGTTTATTTATTTTATTTTGAGAGAGAGAGACAGAGAGAGAGAGAGAGAGAGATGCATTCCAAACTTTTAAATGACATTGAAGAAAAATAGAATAATTCTGGCAAGGAGAGGGGGCAGATAATTTTGAGGGTAAAGAGCAATTTGCATAGTATAGAATATTGGGTGCCCAAGTAGTATAAGCGTACAGGACTTAAAGGGCAGAGAGTTGCACAGAAGGAGATGGTAGAGTCTCAATATTATTATATGGCAAAATTTTCCAGAGTTGTGCCTATGACCAGAGAAAGCGTGGAAATATTTTTATTCTTCATATTCCTCTTACATAAAGGGGCCCTTATGCTTCCTGTAACCTTAACTTATGGTATTACTCACTAATATCTGACTATACAATAGTTAAATAGATGTTTTGGCCTGGCCTGGGAGGTTATATTATTTCTATGGGGAAATTATTCACAAGTTTTAAATAAGCAGCCTATAAATGACATTTTTTAAAACTAGGAAGTGTATATGTTTATATTATACATATTGATTTAGCATGCTAGTATCTTTAAGTAAGAAACAGGCAATTATAACATCCTTTGTCTTTAGCTCTCTCCAAATTGAGTACATCTCTTGATTTTCTACTTACTGGCCAGTATATTTTTCTGTATTACTTTACAAATGTAACAAAACAGCAGTAGAAACTGACATGTATTATATATATTTTTTAATTAGTTTAGAGGAATTGTTCAAAGTAAGGAGATCATCCTCTGAAAATATTTACTATAACGCTTCACAAAATAAACTACTGAATAAACTCATATATTTAAAAGAATATAATTAGACAGCAGTAATTACTGTATTTCAATCCTTGCTAGCCATCAAACTATATTAAAGATACATGATTTCTTTTTCTTTTATTTTTTTAAGATTGTAAGTTTACTTATTTATTTTGAGAGAGAGAAAGCATGAGTGGAGGAGGGACAGATAAAGAGGAGAAAGCAAGAATCCCAAGCAGGCTCCACAGTGCCAGCACGGAGCCCAATGCAGGGCTCGAACTCCCAAACTGTGAGATTATGACCTGAGCCGGAGTTGGACAGTTAACTGAGTGAGCCACCCAGGTGCCCCTGATTTCTTTTTCCACATATACTATTTTTCTTTATTTGCAAACCTGAGTGAAAAGCCCCTAATATGAATGTCACAAAATTCAGTCCAGAAAATTTCAGAGCAAATGACATTTATTTGGCATTACTCTTATCCTAGATGACCGCCTTCATTTTTTATTGAATTTAAATCAAGGCTACAAAATTTATGAGTTAATCTGAGCCAGCTTCTAAAGTATCACATTAACACTGAAGACATTTAAATACAAGGATTTAGACCAATACATCACCATTCAACACGGTTCAGGTCTTTCCCTCTTCGCCTTAGTCCAAGTTAACCATTATCTCTCGTGACATTTTACAACAGCCTCTGAAATTGGTTTCTTTGCTTTCACTCTGCCATCTGCATCAAGCCCCAACACTGTGGCCAAAGTGATATTTTTAAGTGAATTAGGTCATGTCACTTTCCAGCTTAAATTCCTTCAGGTGCTGTCCACTGCACTTAAAATAAAATTCAAACTTCCAATCCCAGCCTATCAGGATATTCATGACTTAGTTTACCTTTTTTCTTGTCCTTCCTTTACTTATTTCTATCTTCCAGCTCCACTGGCTTCTGTGGGTTTCTCAAGGAAGCCTAGTCTGTTCCCTACCCAGGTCTCTGGCACTGTAACTTCCGTCAGGAATGTCCTGGTTCTTGGATTTCACAAATCTGGATTCTTTTCTTTCTTAGGTCTCAGCCATTCCCTGCTTGTCTGTCATGTTGCCCCAGACCCACCCAGTGCCTCTTTAGAATATGATCCTGTCTTATTTTCTTCATAGTTTCTGCTACTGGCTACGATTATTTATTTATAGCTATCTTTGTTTGTCTTCTCTCCCACTATAGTTTAAGCTCTATGAGAACCAAGATCTTGCCTGATTCTTAGACACCATCACTGAGATCTGTTCCTAGTTCCTTAATAGTAGTTGAACGCATGGTTAAATTCTTATAAACTATATTTTGCAACAGAAGGAGACCTTAAATACTACAAAGGAGCATGTTTTCATGTTATGGGTAATAAAGCAGAGCACAGGGAGATTAAAAAACGTATTTGGTAAATTATGAGACCAGTACTAGAGTCCAGTCCTCCTAACTCCACAACGGCACATGGCCTCTCCACTGTAGCTAGTCATCTTCAATTTTCCTAGTTGCCTAATTCTTCAGCTAGCTTGATCATATTTATTTCTCTTCCATCCTTATCCAATTTTTTTAAGTTTTATTTTGTGTATTCACCACTGCTAACATAATTCATTTATTTCTGAGGCTTACTAACTCCATGAAGTGCTTTGTGATGCTAGTTATGAGAAATATCTTATGAAAATAAACTGTAATGTGAAAAAAGCCACAGTCTACAGCAGTACTGTACATAGTTCATATAACAAAGGCTCAGTTGTGTTGTTGCAGGGAAGAGTCAATAATTAGTAACACATTTCTAAAGGTCTCTCTTGCATAATTTTTGTGTCCAGATGTCTATGACATTTGGGTTCTAAAATAGAGTTCCAAATACCACACATTCATGCACATTTTCCAAGAATAATTGGATGATTTTTGAATCTTTCTATTTAATAAACATCAGGACTAAAGATGGACTACTTCACAATATCAAATTTATTCATTTTAAACATCCGTTTTGATGTGGAAAGTGTTTGGAATAAACACAATTAAGAGTGCCCAATTGTAAATCTTTTGAAGTTTTTGTTCATGATATGTCTCTTCCAACTGCTAGTAGTGTAAAAATGGAAAGTAATTTACATAAAATTTTTCAATTCACATGTTCTTGGAGATTAACTATTTTTCCCCCAGTCTTATTGAGAAATAATTGATATACATCACTATATAAATTTAAGGCATACAGTGTGATGGTTTACATATATTGATTTACATATATTGTGAAATGATTACCACAGCAGGTTCGGATAACAACCATCCTCTCATACAGAAGCAGTAAAAAGAAAGAAAAAAAAGACAAAGTCTTAACAACTTCCCTATCTGTCACACAGCAGTGTTTGCTGTAGTCATCATGTTGTACATTACATCCCCGGTACTTATTTATCTTATAACTGCAAGTTTGTACCTTTGACCACCTTCCTTCAATTTCCTCTCCCACCTCCTATCTTTCACCTCTGGTAACCACAAGTCTGATCTCTTTCTATGAGATTTGTTTTGTTTTTAGATTTTCAGTGTAAGTGAGCATACAGTATTTGTCTTTCTCTGTCTTATTTTACTTAGAATAGTGCCTTCAGACCTTCAGAAAAGAAAAGAAAAAAAAAGAATAGTGTCTTCAAGGTCCATCCATGTTGTCACAAGTGGTAAGATTTTCTCATTTTGTTTTGTTTTGTTTTATGGCGGAGTACCATTCCATTTTGTGTGTGTGTGTGTATTTGTGTGTGTGTGTATCAATATGTAGATATATACACATGACAATGTCTGTATTCATCTGACTATTGATAGACACTTGGGTTCTTTCTATGTCTTGGCTACCTTAAATAATGCTGCTGTGGGGCACCTGGGTGGCTCAGTCAGTTAAGCATCTGACTTCAACTCAGGTCATGATCTCAGTTTGTGAGTTCCAGCCCCGCCTCAGCTCTGTGCTGACAGCTTGGAACCTGGAGCCTGCTTCGGATTCTGTGTCTCTCTTTCTCTCCGTCCCTACCCTGCTCATGCGCACTCGCTCTCTCTCTCGCTCTCTCTCTCTCTCTCTCAAAATTAAAATAAACATTAAAAAAATTTTTAATAATGCTGCTATGAACATGGGGGTACAGATATCTTTTCGAGTTAGTGTTTTCACTTCCTTTGGATATATTCCCAGAGAGATTAACTATTAACAATTCCCATGAAACTCTCTGGTGGATCCCCATGGCCTAGAGTATAAAGTCCAAGTGCCCTAATAAGATACAAGCGTTCTCTTCTGCATCTGACCCTGACTACCTCTCGACTACTTCCACTCCTCCAAATTTATGCTCCAGGAACACTGAACTGCCTGTAGTGCCTGGAGCACAGCGATGTGCTTCTTGTTTCAACACTTCTTGTCTTTGTGCACACTGGGCCCTTTCTTTCCACTTCTCCCACCTTAGTTCCCGCACCCTTTCAGTTTTAGTTCACGTGCCAATTCCTGTAGGAAATTGTCTCTGATGCCCTCAAGTTGGTTGAGGTAGTTCTTGAAAGCCTAACTCCCTCACTGGACCACACTGAATTATAACTAACTGTTAATGCAGGTTTTCTGCTGGGCCATGCACTACTAACAGGAGCGCATCTTTGTCTCTACAGCATCTAGTAGGAGTTAAAGGAAATTAAATTAGGCTTTCACATAAGAAAATTAAAGTACAAAAAAACAAAGGTTAGACTTCAGTGAGAAACCTTAATTAATTAGAACAAACTACTTGAATTTACTGGACTTTTTAAAGAGAAGATTTATGATGTTTATGTTTTTAAAAGTCTCAGGAAGAAGATGTTTTTACCAAGGATCTCTTAAAAATGAATGAAAGAATGAAAAGACAATTTTCAGGGTATGTCATAACATAAAGCAAGACATAGCACAATCTTTTAAACCTTCTACATCTATTCCAGTGGACATTAATTCTTGGAAAACTGGGACTCCTCAAAGGGATTTAAAATAATCTTTAATCCACAACTGTAGTTTGAATATCTATGTACGTATAACTCAATAGCGATGCTGTATGAATATTTATTTATTTATTTTAATGTCATTTGTTTTTGAGAGACAGAATGCTAGCACGGGAGAGGCAGAGAGAGGGAGACACAGAATCCGAAGCAGGCTGCAGGCTCTGAGCTATCAGTAGAGAGCCTGACATGGGGCTCAAACTCCTGAGTTGTGAGTTCATGACCTGAGCCCAAGTTGGATGCTTAACTGACTGGGCCACCCAAGCGCCCCAATATAAATATTTCTAAATGTATGTTGATATTAATAAAATATAAATCCATTTAAATGAGGCTTAATTCACAGAACCAACATCAAATATATTTTTCCAATTCACATATTCATACATTTATTGAATAAATACATACTGGGAGCTTAGTATGCGCCAGTCCAGGTACTGGGGACTCATTAATGAACAAGTTAGATGTGGTCTCTGCCCTCAAGGTGTTTATAGTCTAGTTGGAAGGGAGCAACAAACAAACAAAAAATAACAAATTGGGCAAGCTTTATGAAAGAAAGAGCTAGGAGTTATGTTAGAGAAAAATAGGAGAGAAAGAGACAGATATTCAAAGAAGGCTCTTTCAGGAAAGTGACTTTTAGACTAAGATCTAAGGTCTATGAAGCAGCCAGCCAGGAAAGTGGTGAGAGAACAGCATTCCAAACAGATCAGCATGAGCAAAGGGCCAGCCAAGTAAGAATCTTAAATTTTAGGGACATGAAATGAGGTCAGTGTGGATATAGCAATAAGTGAGGTAGAGTTGGAGAAGTAGGCAAGAACAGATCACTCAATATGAGTCATCATGAGATTTCCTTCTAATCACAGTAGGAAAAAAGTAGACGGGAAAGGCTACTCACTGTCTGTCTAAGTTATTAGATACTAAGTTATCTAATCTAAGTTATTAGACAGTGAGTGCTAACTTACGCTACATGTAAATAAGCATTTAATTTTGTTTCCCAGATACTCAAGTAATATTTCTAAAACTGCTTCCTTCAAAATAAAGAAAGAACACTGGCATACTGAAGTTTCCTAAAATATGGACAACTTCTTCTAACAGATCTAGTCAATCATATATTGACAGAAGCTTGGACCATCACAGCACCCTCCTCAAGCAACCTCAAACAAATATTCACAGAAAAAAAGGAATTATTGAAATTAGGAGCCAAGGGGCAATTTTTTCCCCCTCTTTACCTCTGGGCACACTGGTTCTAAATGGCAACATTCTATCCAGTTCACTACAGTCCAGCCATGAGATTTCAAAAGGGCTATGACCTGAGATATAGCTCCTAGAGGAAGCAAATGGGTTTAGCCAGAGCTGGATGTTGCTGCCTTCATATTTGAATTCCAGAAGATCACTATTCTGTTTGCTCTAAGCTCATTCTCACTGTTTATTTTCACATAGTTGAATTTTTGTGCTTCCAAGGTATTCTCCCAAATGAGGGGGAGGCTATGCTTCTATGTCCTTTTGTGTTTGAAGGACAGTCTTAAATTTGAAATAAGAATATGGTGGTCATAAACATATCTTAATGAATCTCTAGATAGTATTTTATGATTCTTTAATGTTTATTTATCTATTTATTATGTATTTATTTATTTTTGAGGGAGAGACAGAGCATGAGCAGGGGAGGAGCAGAGAGAGAGGGAGATACAGAATCTGAAGCAGGCTCCAGGCTCTGAGCTGTCAGCACAGAGCCCAATGCAAGGCTCGAACTCATGAACCATGAAATCATGACCCGAGCTGAAGTCAGATGCTCAACTGACTAGGCCACCCAGGTGCCCCAGTATTTTATGATTTTTCAGTGCCTTCACCACTTGTGAATGCATGGATCTTGTAACTAGAAGTATTTGTTCTCTGCAGCACTTTGAGAAGAGACTGAGAAATCAGCTGTCAGTGACTTCCCTGGGGTCTCCAAAGTTTTGGTGATGTAAGCACTTTTCTTCATTGAGTTAAATTTAGGAGGAAAGAAAAATCCGCTGAGTTTGTGTTTTTTGTGGCAATAAGCCAATTTGCTTTTCCATATGTTGTTTGCCCTAGGGCACTCATAAGGTACCTCGCATTCTTTTCCACTGCAGGAGAAGACTTAGAGCATGGGGGAGAACATGAATGAGACAAGATGGTATGATTAGCTATTTACAATGATCTGCAAAAATATATATAAAAATTAGGACTGAAGACTGGGGATTAGGAATGTGCACAAAGTAAGGCTGGCATTCACATAAGCAAGCAGATTTTCTTGATTTGTTGTGCAAAATGGGTTGCTGGAAGGTCAAGGCCAGGAAAGCCTGAAGTGCAGGCCCTTACAGAGATCGCAATCCAGTGGGATTTCAGACAAAGAAGTAACCTACCATTTGATTAAGGGCTCTGAAGAGAGAAGTAGAGGGGTGCCTGGCTGGCTTACTTGGTAGAGTATGCAATTCTTGATCTCAGGTTGGGAGTTTGAGCTGCACATTGGGTGTATGGCATATTTAAAAAAATTTTTTCTAATTAAAAAATGAAGAGAAAAGTAGAAATTATTGTGATGGTATAGCACATAGGAAGGACTTGGGACCTGTGGGAAGGTAAGCCGGCTAGAGGAAGTCCTTTCTAAGCTGAGATTTAAGTAATAAAGATGGCATTTCAGGCACAGGGATGGGATGGGTGGGCTCGAATGGAGGAGGAAGTGTTTATGCAAAATATTGTTAAATGGAAGGTACATTCCAGGAACTGAGTGTAATTCAATATGCTGAAGTACAGTGTGGAGCGGGTAGGGAGTAATTAAGAGTGGAGGCCAGAAATATGTACCCAATTATGAAGAGCCTTATAGGACAAGGTAAAGATTGATATGGGGATAATGGGCACCCAATAAGGATTTTAAGAAGGAGAATGATCAATTGAGAAAGATCAGTTAGGCATTAGTGTGAAGAATGCATTGAAGTGAAGATACTGAGATTTGATCATTGGTTAGAAGAAGGAGGTGAAGGAAAAGGAAGCCTACCTTTCTTTAGTTTCCTGGTTTAAAGAGCTGGTGGACCATGTGTCAATTCTCTAGTACGGAACTAGAGTCAGTTGGGCCAGTGTTCTTGGCACTAAGTCATACTATCTCCCCTCTATCGCAGATCATGCTGTCTTGAGAGGGAAATTTGGGCAGCCAAAATGCAGCTATATATGGGGACCCATACTTGTGATTTTCCAAGTTAGTCCTGTTTTATGCCTATTGTCCAGATAGGTCATCTGGTTTAGCATTTTTCTGGAGAAGAGTGTCCTGGTCTGGATCTTACTAATGGGTGACTTCCCTTAGAAAGAAAAATAAGTTAGCTCTTTTCTTGAACACACATTTTACTAGGGTTGCAGTCATAATAAGCTAGTATGTAAAAGGAATGAGTTGGCTGGAATAATTTAGTAATGAATAATTCATTATTCATATCACTTATCTGAGTAAAATTACTGTAGGAGAAATTCTAAGTTATAACTATCCTGATTGAAAAAAGTTCAAGTACTTGTTGAACTTTGGAAATTATTTCACCCCAACCTAACATTTTAATTTTTAAATTGTAAGTGTGATTCTAAATACTCCAGAGAGGGTTAATAAACCACAGCCACGACTACAATACTACACGTGTTTTACAGAGATTTTTTTCATACAGATATGATTTATTATAGATGAGATTATTCTTAGGATATATTTACGGATGCCCCATTATAACCTTAAAGTAAATAACTGCTTCCAGGGCTATGAAAAAAAAAGATCTTCAGGATCTCTGAATTTGGTGAAACCATTCTACAGCTCTGTCTTAAAAATTATCTACCTAAATGTTTTTTATCTATATACCTCATTTATATATTTCAACCCCATCTCCTTCCAAAAAATATGTAAGATAGCTACAAAAGGTTCAGCCACCATTAGAAAACATTTTTGCACAGAAGCTGATATGTTTCTAACTGCAAACTCTTTCAGAAGATAACTTATACAGGCTGCCTGGTTATTTCACTTTCAAACAGATTGCATTCCAAAAATGCATTTGAGGGTTGGCTCTTTGGAAGTTGGAATACATTTTTCTTTCAGAAACACTGTGATGGTTGAGTTCCTAGGCAAGTGCACAAAAACCTGGTTAATCTTATATATATATCACTTGCTTGAATGCTGGGTCCTAGAAGCATAACTGAGGACAGTGGAATAAAGAGAGCTTTCCCCCATTTTCTATATAATGAGAAAATTCTAGAAAATGTGAAGTCTGTTTTGTCGTCTCCACATTTTTCTCCCCATTTCTCTCTCTTGCTGGTGATTCTTCAAGGTCCCATTGATGTCCCAAGTCCTCACTACTTCCCTCCATTTGGGCCTATTCCAATTCCTTGAAAATGTCTTATTTCCTAATGATTGCTTTGTTCTTCCTTAATATAACTCCCTTACTCTCAGTGTAGTTGTCTTAACTTCCCATCAAAACATCTAATTGTGGGGGCGCCTGGGTGGCTTCATCGGTTAAGCGTCTGACTTTCGCTTAGGTCATGATCTCGCGGTTCATGGGTTCGGGCCCCGCATCGGGCTCTGTGCTGACTGCCAGCTCAGAGCCTGGAGCCTGTTTCAGTCTGTGACTCCCTCTCTCTCTGACCCTCCCCTGCTCACGCTGTCTCTCTCTCTCTCCTAGAAATAAATAAATAAAACAGTAAAAAAAAAACACATCTAATTGTGAATCACTGATTAATTCTGGCTATTTGCAGAGCTCTTTTAAAATATGACAGGGAATGTGTATTATTTCAAACATTTATGTTTTGGAAGGAAGACGTAATGTAATTTAACAACAGAAAGGGGGGAAATTCAGATGAGGACAAGACATTTTTGGAAGGGTCTCCAATGTTTGATTGGTTTTTTTTAATTTTTAAAAAACTTTTCCAAAAACATTTTTTAACATTTATTTTTTTGGGTGGGAGGAGCAGAGAAGGAGTCAGAGGATCTGAAGAAGGCTCTGCACTCTGAGCCCAGAGCCTGATGCAGGGCTCCAGCCCATAGACTGTGAGATCATGACTTGAGTTGAAATCAAGAGTCGGCTGCTTAACTGATTGAGCTACCCAGGCTCTCCAAAGTTTGATTCTTTAAATTCCTACTTTTATTTATTTTTGTAGAATGTTTGCCTTTACTTTTTAACATTTTTTGTTGCCTTTACTTTTTTTTTTTTTAATGTTTTATTTATTTCTAGGAGAGAGAGAGAGACACAGCATGAGCAGGGGAGGGTCAGAGAGAGAGGGAGTCACAGACTGAAACAGGCTCCAGGCTCCGAGCTGGTAGTCAGCACAGAGCCCGACGCAGGCTCGAACCCACAAACCGCGAGATCATGACCTAAGTGAAAGTCAGACGCTTAACCGACTAAGCCACCCAGGCGCCCCTTGTTGCCTTTACTTTTAAATGAATGATAGCAACAATTAACATATCACTTTATAAAATACATTGCTATGATTTTGAACCTGTTAAGGTATTGTTCTTTTTTTTTTCTTTTTCAGTGTTTATTTCTTTTTTAGAGAGACAAAGAAGACAGACCACAAGTGGGAGAGGGGCAGGGAGAGAGGGAAACACAGATCTGAAGTGGGCTCCAGGCTCTGAGCTGTCAGCACAGACGCTTAAAGGACTGAGCCACCCAGGCACCCCAGAATTGTTCTGTTTTAACAGGAAGGGAAGCTGAGGCTCAGAGAAGCTAAGTGTCTTGCTTAGAATCTCCAGCTCAGACTGGAAACTGGAGACTCTCCTTCCGAGCCAGTTCTTCCGCATTCAAATGCCTCTCCAGTTTCCAAAGTTCCCAATATCTCCATGCTGACAATGAAAGTTCTAGCTCTACTTAGAAAGTCAGGGATTTAGTGTAGGGCTGTCATTGCTATAAAACCATTTTTTGTCAGAATGTAGATGTGTTTCTTCTTGTAAAAAATGGTCATGTTGCTCATAGCTGATGTACACCTGAGATCTGGTCAGAATAGATGGACAAAGGGAGACAGCAATAAATGGAAACTTTGCCATTCAGAATTTATATTTATATCCATATATATACATATATATGCATATCAGAGAACATAGATTAAGATCTACTATAATTACTTTTCAATTTTCCATTATTGATGAGACAATGAAATTATGTAAGCTATAAATGTCAGTGTTTAGGAAACATTCAGAGATTGAGAACATACACTTGACCAAATTGTGAAGAAATGGAAAAAAAAAAAAGGAGATACCATCCAAGAGGCCATAATATTCATTGTTGTCATCAAAATTAAAATGAAGCCTGTCAAAATAAAATTTAGAAAGAGTCTATATCTTTGGAAGAAAGAAAGCCTTATTGACAAGGTCTGATCATGCACTGGAAACTCTCTTCATATTCCCCAATAACTTGTATAGACCTGTTAAGAGGACTTAGGTTACTTTCTCCTTTGGGGCCAATGCAGCTAATCAGCAATGAAAAAGATTACATAAAAAAACAGACTCTCAGAAGTCCTAGCCACAGCTTTTGGCATGAAGCAGCAAAGAGACCATTGGGACACCCCTTGAGGTGATAGAGGCATGAACTCTCGAAAATCTTGTTTTGGTCTGTCTAGTACTATAAGTGCTCTGAAAATGCTATTGGGAAAGTAAAGAAATAATTAACTCTCTCCATATTAAAAAAAATTAAAGAGATAACTGAGCTTAAAAATAATATTAGACAAACATTTATCAAAGTTTTTCAACAAAGAAAAACTTTTGCAATTGTGATTAAAGGAAAGTATTAGACTATTGCCAGCATTAGGGGGAAGACCTTGTGGGGAAGAAAGGAGTTTTGGGAAGGCGGGGTGAAATGAGGAGAATGAGCTAAGGATGGAGCAGTGGTTTGTGTTTTTTTTAATTGCTGATAATCTATCAAACCTAGATTGGAGAAAATCCCAACAATGAAAATGTTAATCCATTTACTTTAAACAAAGGCTAGAACTTGAAGTAAGTAGATAGGTTAGACTTTATCATTATTTGGGAGTGATTGGATCTATTTGAAATTCAAAACTCCTCAAAGAATGCCCAGGTTAAACTGGAGCAAAAGAAGCATTTTTCATTTAGTTTTGGGAAGTAGGGAAACTTGTTTGTATAGAAGCATATTGGGGCTTACTAAGATATAGGAAAATTCACTAAGATTAACTTACTATACTACATTTTATTAGTAAAATAAAGATTCTTAAATCAAAGATCTGGGGTGCCTGGGTGGTTCAGTCATTTGAGCATTGGACTCTTGATTTTGGCTGAGGTCATGATCCCAGGTTCCTGGGATCTAGTCCATTGTTAGCACGAAGCCTGCTTAAGATTCTCTCTCTTCCTCTGCCCCTCTCCCCTTCTTGCACTTTCTAAAATTAAAAATGTTTTTAATAAAATAAAAAATAAAATCAAAGACTTATTTGTATGCAATGGTTATTTTTAAAAATCTTTGCTCAGTTAATTTGTCATTACTTGGACATAAAAATGCTGAGTCTCTGTAACCTTAAATTCTAGTGCAAAAAAAAAATGATTCTGTTCTGATTCTCTATTAACATACTTTGCTTACGCTAGCATATAATTCTCATAGTTTGATAAGGGAGCTTCTTTTGTATTTAAAGTATTTCTTTGAATGAAAACAATATATAATGTTTGAGATCAATTTACGTTCAAATCCTTTACCTTTAGATTTATGCTAAGAGCTCAATAATTTTTGAATAAATGAGTTTAAGAACAAGGTAAATTTTTTAGAAGGGCAGATTTAGTTGACTAAGATAGGTGAGACAGTATAAAGAGTGCCCCACTGGCAGCAGAGTAAGTCAGTGGAGCCCTCTTAGTTCAATAAGGCCCAGAGGGGTGGTAATAAAACTCAAAGGTTTTACAGTATTTTGTGGTTTACTAAATTTGCCTAGTTCATTATTTTATAACGTCTTCATAATTTCTACCTCCAAAATATGTCTTAAGAATGTCTACTTCTTGGGGCGTCTGGGTGGCTCAGTCAGTTGGGCATCCACTTTGGCTCAGGTCATGATCTCACAGCTTGTGAGTTCAAGCCCCGCCAGTCTCTGTGCTGACACCTTGGAGCCCGGAGTCTGCTTCAGATTCTGTGTCTCCCTCTCTCTGCTTCTCCCCTGCTCATGCTCTCTCTCTCTCTCTCTCTCTCTCAAAAATAAACTTTAAAAATATATATATTTATCACAATTTTGTAATGACTTTGTTTACTTCTAACTTAGTGTTTTTGTCTTTTCCCTCTAGATCCAGGACCACAGAGACTATGCCCATCTTGTTCTGATGAATGCCTAGTACCAAACATAGAGCCTGGTGAATTTATGAGAATTCATAAACGAAGAAATGAACAATACCCCTATAATATGTATAGGCTTTTCAAAGAAGCCAAAATCACTTACTAATAATCACCTACCAGTGAAGTAGTGACTGAAATAAAAGTTAAGCCTTTATGATAGTTTGGCCACTCATTGAACAGCCACTAGCTCTTTCTTCCTCTTGCCACACACTCTGTTGAGAAAATTACTTAATAGGAGAAAAGCTGAGAATAGTCATGGAGCATGAAGAGCACACATGATAAATTTGTTATATTCTATACATGAGCAATGAGACCAAATATATCTGTAAAGTATGCAAATATCAGACTGGAGAAGGTCTTAAACTTTAGGGTACAAAGTCTAAATTTTATTTGGGAAATAATGAGCAGCCTGTGAAGGGTTCAGAATAGAGAAAGAATACTTACAAAACAGAACTTTTGAATATGCAAAATGTGTGAAGTTAGTGTATCAAAGGTATATATGGAAGAATACCCTCTAAGGGACATGCTGCTATTTGATTACGTGTTTGGTCAAATCACATCCTTCCTGTACACAGTGTCAAGATGATGAAATGAGAAGAGTCCAGAACCAGAGGAGACTGATCCCTGCTCAAGTCCCATCCCTAACTACCTACCAAAGGTTGTCGTATATATTCTCTGAGTCTTTCTAACCACTCAGATGAATGGCTTATTTTAAATAACCTCTAAGCTTCTAATTCTAGCACCGAGGGAAGTACCCAGTAAGCATTAAACACATACTTACCTGTTAAGTGAATTAATGAATAAATGGAATCTATAACTACATTTTTCACATTTCAATATTTATAGTTCCTTATAGAAACGTTGACAGTTTAGAAGAGTATGAAGCAGGAAACAGAAAGCACACATATATCTCTCTGCTCCTTTTCTGCTTTCTCTCAAAATAAACTAATAAAAAAATAAAAAATAATACACTATAAAATTAGGTGTGCCCCTGTATCATCCTTTTTAAAAACCATCTTAGTACAATAATTTTCTCATATTACTAAAAATTCTTCAGAAGCATGGTTTCTAATATCAGCAAAATAGACAGGGATATACTTTTTTTTTATGTTTTCTTATTTTTTAGAGAGAGAGAGCAGGCAAGCATGAGCAGGGGAGGGGCAGAGAGAGGGAGAGACAGAATCTGAAGCAGGCTCCAGGCTCTCAGCTGTCAGCACAGAGCCCAACGTGGGCCCTGAACTCCCGTCTGTTGCTTAACTGACTGAGCCACCGAGGTGCCCCTGGATACTCTCTTTTTAAATGAACCTGTATCTGGGGCACCTGAGTAGCTTTGTTGGTTCAGTGTCTGACTCTTGGTTTTGGCTGAGGTCATGATCTCACAGTTGGTGGGATCAAGCCCCACATCTACTTCTGTGCTAACAGCGTGGAGCCTGCTTGGGATTCTCTCTCTCCTTCTCTCTGTGTCCCTCTTGGCTGGTTCGTTCTCTCTCTTTCTCTTTCTCTCAAAATAAATAATTTTTTTTTTTTTTTTTAAAAAAGAAGAATCAGTACCTGGCCTCATGCCCATCAGTCATCTGCAGTGACCTGTTGAGCATACACTGTGTGCTGTACATGAATACTACTATCAAACTCAGGCCTTTCCCCCAGTTTTATTTTCCTAGAGTTTAGTACTCATCTTTTCACCCTGGGAAGACATCCTTTACAATGTCAGCAGAATTATGTATTTCTTCCTCTGTATTCCCATTTCACTGTGTTTATCATTCTGTTACTGTAACTTTTATATCAGAATTAGTTATCTATTTCCTTCTGTTAATTATGGGCTCCCAGAGGGCAGAGACTATTGTTCACCCTTGTGTCCTTAGGGCCTAGCAAAGGGCCTGGAACTAAAGTGGGTTTGGTTTGCTTTAAATCTCAATTTCAACGAATCCTGTAGTATAAGTAGCCATCTGTCAGAAATGTTCACCTTTTAGGATTTACCATCATTTCAGCTCACCATATCTAAAACTATTAAAACTCATATCTTCTCCTACAAGAAAACAAAGTAAAACAAAAATGCCCCTACTCCTTCTGTAAGACTATTTCTCCTTGTTATTGGTACCTTATTACCTTGGTCAAGCTTTAAACCTTAAAATTATTTTGACTACATTTGGTCACTTCTCGTTTTCAGTAACAACTTATTCTTTCGACAAATATATGCAGAGTGCTGCTTTATGCCAAGCCTTGTTCTGGGTGCTGGGTCTATAACAGCAAACAGGACACACATGATTTCTTACCTTTTGGAGCTTACATTCTAATGGAAGGAGACAGTTAATAAAGAAGCCAAGGAGAAAAATATCAGATAATGGTAAGTGACTCATGGAAAATTAGAACAAAATCGTAAGTAGAGAGTAACTACTTTAGGTTGATCATCAGGAAAGGCCTCCCTATAGCGTATTTCTCCTGTCTCTCCCCTTTCTTTCTAGTCCTAGCAGCAGGTCCTCCTCACTTCATGCCTACATCAGCATAGTAGCTTCATGGATAGGCTGCCTGCCTCCAGAATTAACTCTATACCTGACCACTGAACGGATCTTCTATTTGATTGTTGTGGGAAAGACAGGATAAGATTCATGGAAAATTGTAATTTTCTCCTTTGTTAAGCACACAGATAACAACCTAAATTACAGAACTCAGATCCAATTTTTCCTCACCAAACAATAAACTTAATTACTCATTTAAGTTAATAAGGGATTATAATTGGAGAGACCTCTTTGGATTTTGCTCAGAGATCTATCTGATTAGTATTTAGGAAGAAGGGATTCAGAATTATACCCTGGAGGGAGCAAGGATTAAGTCCTTTTTCTTTAACTTATTGAGGCCAGACAGAAAAGGACATTCACAGAGCTCCAACTAGGTGCTATGAACTGTACTGTTTTATTATCCTTCTATTACTTAAACCTCAAGATAACTCTCTAAAATAAATATAATTAGTTAACTTGCTTCAAATCTCCACAATTTGTAAGTGGTAGATAGTACAGTGACTAGCACTCAAGTTTGGGTAGAAACCTTAACTTTACAAATTGTTTGGTTATAAATGATATCCTGAGAGACATAAATAAGAGCCACAAATCAACTGAAAGAGAGTGGTACCTAGAACAATTATTTATAGAATAAATTAGTAAAGAGATGAGAATAAGCAGAAAATTTATACCCAAAGTAGTCATTTAGGGAAATGGGCAGGGTATGGAATTAACCACAGTTAAATATACATATCTATTCATTAATTTAACAAATAGTCAGATGCTGTGTTCAGCACTAGGGACATTGTTCCTGTTTCCTCAAACCTTATGAGCCAGTGGGGCAGTAGATATTAACATATACGTGCTTTAAAAGAAAAGCACAGACTACGTTGAGAGTTGAAGACCGGAACTATTCTGAAGAGTCCTTAGCAATTGACATTTAGGTTGGAATCTGAAAGGTAAATAGGAGTTTGTGAGTCAAGTAAGTAGGTACTGAGGTTGAAGACGGAGTGAGCGTTACATTTGACATTACACCATTACATCTTAAGGCAGAAAGCAGCATAGTATCTGAAAACTGGAAAGGAATCACTTTGGGTGGAACATGGAAAAGAGAGCGGAGGTAGTAAGGGAGAACTTTATCCTAAGAAAAATGAGTAGACATTAAAGGCTTTTAAACCAGAGAAGGAAACACCAGATTTGTATTTTAAAGAGATCACTATGTCTGCTTGGTGAAATATAGGAGGGAAATCAATTTGAATGCAGAAAGACTACTAGGCGTGGGGTGGGGGAGGTTGTGGGTGGGTCAGTGGTTGTGTCATTAAAATAGCACAGGTGAGACTTGGTAACATATCTCATTGGGTAGAGAGAACTGGGATGGATTCAAGAAGTATTTAGGAGATAGAATAGATAGGACTTGGTGACAGATTGTATTAGCATGAGACAGGAAGGCTTCTGGAATGATTGGCCATATTTTCAAAATAAGTAAGAAGGTGGTGTTAATTAGTGGCACTGGGACCCCAGATGGAAGAAGAGTGTGGGGAGTGAACACCATCAAGAACTAAGCAGCTGAAGAATGAGGTTTGGGATGGGCTGTATAAGCCCATTGTGATAAAGAAAGTTTTGAAACTCATTGGCTGAGAATAGTAATCTCTAATTTCTTTTTCATAGAGGGGGCCCTGGTGCTCTGGGATATGGGACCCAGCCCTCCTAGGGAGAGTGGGGTAGGAGCCAGATTGCGCCTAGTTACAGGTCCTTGGTCTAAACGTTTTTTTGATTTTTCATGCCTATTAGTAAAAATAAATTTTCAGTAAGTAGTCCCATAAATTATAAATCATCAAATATTGGTAAGCTCTACATTGATTTATTGTATAGATAAATAAGTAGAAATAAAAATGGCATCAATTTCTTCATATACCCCAATAAATCATGATACTGTGGAAATTATGATGCATGAAACTTGCTCTAGAGTATTTTGAAAAACAAGGTATTATTATTTCACACATACAACTACTGGAAGAACAATGCCACCCTAAATCTTTTAATTTAAATAAAATTATAGGGGTGCCTGGGTGGCCCAGTCAGTTAAACGTCCAACTCTTCATTTTGGCTCAGGTCATGATCTCACCCTCTGTGAGTTCAAGCCCCGCTTCAGGCTCTTGCTCTGACAGTGTGGATCCTGCTTGGGATCTCCCTCCCTTTTCTCTCTGCCCCTCCTCTGATCTCACACACGCACACACACACACACACACACACACGCACACACTCTAAATAAATAAACTTAAAAAAATTAACAAACAAACTAGATAGATAACAAAAGGAGGACCTATCAAATACTGGGGTGCCTTGATAGCCTACAACTCTTGATTTCAGCTCAGGTGAGGCTCTTCACTGATTGTGAAAGCTGCTTAAGATGCTCTTTCTTTCCCTCTGCCTCTCTTCCCTGCTTACACTCAGTCTCTGAGAACAAACAGAGAGGGGCACATGGGTGGCTCAGTCGGATGGGTGTCTGACTTCGGCTCGGGTCATGATCTCATGTCTTGTGAATTCAAGCCCCGCGTCTGGCTCTGTGCTGACAGTTTGGAGCCTGGAGCCTGCTTGGGATTCTGTGTTTCCGTCTCTCTCTGACCCTCCCCCACTCACACCCTGTTTTTCTCTCTCGGAAATAAACATTAAAAAATATTAAAAAAAAATAAAACCGAGAAACAAACTAAAAACCACCAAAAAACTCCATCAAATACCCTACCCAAACTGAGAGGCTACCATCCGGGAGCCCAAGTAGCAACTCCAGAAAAATAACCAATCAGACAGGCTGCTCCCAGCAGACACACAACAAACTTCAAATTCATAGACTATTAAAGTATATGTTTCTCTATCAGCTGGCACTGTTTTAGCTGCAAGAAGTAGAGATACAAATTTTAACCTGTTTTAGAAAAAAGGAGAATTGATTAGGAAGATTCTGGAGTGTTTTATGGGACCTAAAGAGAGTAATATGGTGAATCGAACCCAGGAACTTGAATCACATCAGTCCCTACAGTCTCAAGTCTCTATTCCTTTACACTTCTACTTCCTTCCTTTTATATTAATTACTTTAATTTTCATAACCTACGAAGTAGATATAACTAACATTTTCATTTTATGGATGAGGATGATGACCGTGAGTAAGATGTTCAAGGTCATGAATTTAAGGGCACAGCCAGGATTCAAATCCTACCCATCGATTGCCAGGGCCCATTAACTTTTTATTATGGAATATTCTAAAGATACACAAAAGTGGAAAAACTAGTACAATTAATCCCATGCATGGACTAATCCAGCTATGACAATCTAGGAACACACACACACACACACACACACACACACACTGGCTATAACAGTCATCAACTTACACTCACTTTGGTTTCATGTATACCCCTATCAATTACTCCCCATTGGCACTGGATTATTTTGAAGGAAATCCCTTAATTTCATTTCATCCGTAACTATTTCAGTGCATATATCTGAAGGAGAAATTTTAACATAAATGGCAACACTAATATTAGACCTAACAATTAACAACACTTTCTTGATATCATCAAATATCCAGTCCTTGTTAAAATTTCTAGTTGTTTCATAACTTTTTTTCTACAGGTGGTTAATTTGTTTTGGGATCCAAATGGTATCCAAACATTACACATGATTGCCATATCTCTTAAGCCTCTTTCTCTCTTTTTAAGGGCCTATACTTTTTTAGGTTAGATAAGATCTAGATAATTATATTTGAAGTAGAAATTGACAGATGGCATAAGACATAGAGAACTAAAGTAAAATGAGAATTCAGAAATAACTTTTGGTGACAGTGACCAAGAATAATATTCTCATTCTAAAAAAAAAAAATAAAAATACAAGGGTACCTAGGTGGCTCAGTTGGTTGAGCAACCAATTCTCGATTTCAGCTCAGGTCATAATTTTGAGGGTTTGTGAGACTGAGCCCTGTGTTGGGCTCCAAACTGAGTGGGGAGTCTGCTTAAGATTCTCTCTCTCTCCCTCTCTCTCTCTCATCCTCTGCCTCTCTCCCTGACCCCGCTCATGCTCTCTCTCTCTCATAAAAAATAAAATACAGTGGAATAGTACACGACATGACACCTATTAACATCCCTTGCAAAAGACAAAGAATTCTTATACTTTAGTTTTCTTTATGAGAAAGAAAGCATGAGTGTGAGGGGCAGAGAGAGAGAGAGAGAGAGAGAATCTTAAGCAGGCTGATATGTTGGTAGTCAGCAATGATAAATGTCCACAGCAGCACTGCCCAAGATAAACATAATATGAGCCACAAATGTAATTTTAAATGTTATAGTTCCCCTATTTTTTAAAAAAGTGAAAACAATTTTAATAATATATTTTATTTAACTCAATATGTCCAAAATACTATCATTTTGACACTTACTAAAAATATAATGACATTTTATATTCTTATTTTCATACTAATTTTTTCAAAGTCTGGTGTAATTTCTTCCACTCATAGTTGGTCGCTGTTACAGTCGGCTTGCCCTGGCCAATGAGAGCTGACTGTGAGCATCTCATCCCAACTCTACATTCAGGACATTCCACTGGTAGCTCCAAATTGGCTATGGTGGTAGTATTTACACCACAGAAAACATCACAACGCAGGGTATTTTCCACCTCAGAGAACCAGTTATTAAACATATACCAGTATACCACTGGTTATAACACATCCCATTTTGGACCAGCCCCATTTCAAGTGCTCAATGACTAAGTATGGCTAGTAGATATTGTATCACATGGCTCATTATGGCGCATGCAGTTGAGTGTAATCTATTCTATCATTCCTTCTCTGCTGATTAGCTTGAATAGTCCTAGAGAGAAAAATTTTCTTCATTAACTATTTAGCTATCCTAATGTGTAATAAATTCAAGGAAGGCAACATACAGCCTCAATTATTCTCCTTTTTTAACTAGTATTCAAAATAATGAGTTGATTCCATGGCAAAAGGTAACCAATTAGTAATTTTTGGTGGCATTATGAGCTCACAGATTCTAATGTATTTGATTGTTTCAATCCATTGCATTTACTATTTTTATTGATGCTCATATTGTCCCATCTTTGGCCACTGGATGTTTCTTTAAGTTCAGAGCCAACATTTAGACTGCTAAGCTACCACTAACACCTGCCAGACTTTATGTCTTGTAATTTCCACCATTAGAAAGTAATTGACCTTATTTTCTAGAACAAAAGTTTCAAAAGCTTGGGATTCATTGGCCTAGCTTGTTTCAAGGGTCCACCACTATGTCCAGCAATGCCATGGGAACTTGCCTCCCCCACAACCTCCTTAGGAATCAAGGGTGGGGCTATCCTAGAAGAACAATCGCTTGGTAGACAAAACAATAGATGTCCACTATTACATATTTAAAAGATTACTCAGAAAATTTTAAAGCACATCATCCTCTATATGTCACTGATTGGTTGCTTTGTTAATTCATTCAACACATATCTATTAAGAATCTTTGAGAGTCATGGAACTATTATTCTGACTGTAAAAGTTAGTTTAAAAAAAAACCTATGTGAAATTATTATTTTGTTTTATTTTTATAGTTTTTTCTTTTCATCTGTTGTTGTTATATATTTTTTAAATTTTCCCTATGTGAAATTCTTGAATCCATAAAGAATTTTGACTCCATCAAACTGAAAGAGAATGAGGGTTAAAAACACTGATATCCTTTAGAAAGCAGGCACAGGCTCTTTAGAATGTGGCACCAAAGGCATAATTGTACATATTTAAGAAGACAGAGAGCATCTTTTTGTTTCAAGAAAGTTCAAGAAAGAGACACATTTTACTAAGATTGTCCCTGAGATATGAAAACTAAATTTTACATGAAATGATCTCATTTTAAATTTATCTACGGTAAAAATTAAATGGGACAACAAAGAGCTCTAATAGAGCAAGTGCGGCTCCTGCAACTTCTTAGTATGACCTCACTGAAATCTCTGAGAGCAGTAACATTCACCCGACATCACCCATGATATTTTAGTCATGGTCATATGCTTGCATTTTCAGTAAGCAAAATATGAAGAACGTATTTTCTAGGAAAAATAGAATGCACAATAACGAAAACATTCAAAGAAGGAATTGTTAAAATTCACCAGGTACTCCAAATTAAGGAAAGAAGTATTTTCAGGATTTTCTTTTTAAAAACAAAAATATGAGTAAACATTTCAAAACTGAAATCTAACTGACCTTAAAATTGTAGTTGTCTTTAAAAAGAAAAAAAGAAAAATTGTAGTTGTCTTGTAATATTTAAGGGTTTTCAATAAACTTGTTATATAAGTATATTTGTAGACAATTTAACAAACACACACGACCATAAAACATGCTAGCAGGGAAAATAATTAACCTGAGAGAATAAATGGAGAAAGTTACGAATCAAAAGAAGGCCTAGATTCTGAGATCTCTCCAAGTAGTAAATTGTTATCCTGTTCATTTTATTTAGAATCCTAAAATTCTAGGGTGGTGGCTAGGGGCCAGGAGGTGTAGGAGATAATTTAGGTAAAATAAAAATATTATGGATTATAGTTAAATTTTTTCTTTCAAAATGGAAATAACATTGAGAGAAAAAATATATACTTTTAGAACTCAAATGATGTATTTTATTGAAAACCGGCAATAAAGGAAAGAATAGGGTATAACTAGCCATTCTTTTTATTTCTATAATATTGATGACTCTAATTGTCCTGTGCTTTGAGTAACAGCCATGCATTTTTGCAGATTTTCCTTCTAAGAGGTGAATGTTCTTCCCCAGGAAATTTTTTTTTTTTTGGTCTAATATATAGACTTTCATTTAGAAGTGTGTTATTTAACAATTCTGACTAGTTAGCAACATTTAAATATACTACTTAGTCATTTATGATAATTTAGCACTAAAGATAATCATTCATATTTGCTATATTCATTTGAATGACAGACTTCAGTGATTTTTAGGGGACTTAAAAGTATAAAGGAGAGTTACTGTCCTTGCTTAGTCACTCTATTTTATGCTAACTGTATCAGTATAATGCATTGCAAATTCAAGTTGATGATATTGCTTCTAATTGTATTCTATTGCATACACTGTTAATAATACACTCATTTTTTCAATCATCATCTACAGAAAAACTAAGACTATGTTAGTGTGTCATGGATACAAAAGTAAATATGACGCAATATTCCTTTAGACAGTTCATGGTGGTGGTACAGACAAATCCACGCCTAGGCATATTAATATAATGTGGTAAGGGCAACGATAGGAGGGATCCTGGGTATTACAAAGGCATAAAGAGGTGGGTGTGTGTGTGTGTGTGTGTGTGTGTGTGTGTGTGTGTGTGTGTGTAGGTCAGTAGGTAGACAGAAAAGACTTTCTAGTAAGAGATGATAATTGAGGTAGGTTTTATTAAAGAATAATTAGTAATTAATTAAATGATGAGAAAGAGGGTAGAAAGAAGAATGGTGTTCCAGATAGAAATAGCACCACTGCTAGAGACCAAAGTGTGAAAGAAAGAAGCGGAGGGAAATGATTAAGAGATTAAAATAGAAAGCCAGATGGAGGCCAGATCATAGAATTACTGAATTCCATATTAAGGAGCTTGAACTTTATCTCACAAACAATGATGATTTACTGAAATGTTTACATAGGAAAACAAAATAGTAAGATATAGACAGGGCCAGACCAGAGACTAGAAGTCTAGTTAAGAGGATGTCATAGTATTCAGAAGGAGAGATGATGAGAGCCTTCACTAGGACAGTGATAGCAGCATTGGGGGTAGGAAAAGGATTCAAGAACTAATTAGGAGGTAAATTGCATAAGAGTTGGTAATTGATTGAATGTGGGACATACAGAAAATGGAAGAGTTAAAGACAATGGTGAAGCATAGTGCCATACCAAATACGACAGAGAATACAGGAGAATGAGTAGGCTTCACAGGAAGTAATGACTTCAGTAACCTTAGATTTGAGTTTGAGGTGTAAGTGAAACATACACGTAGCAGTCAAAGCGCTCTGCAGAATGTTTTGACGTATAGCTATAGACTTGATATCATTACCAAATGGCAGTTAAAACCATGTCAATGGATCAAGCAACTCAGAATGTAGCGAGAATTTTCCCCTCTTGACTCACTGTGAAATTATACTTTTAGAGTGCTTATCTCCACTTTTAACTGTGGACTTTAGATCCAGTACCTACCATGAGTAGATCAATGTGTTTGATTCATCATTAATTTATGTATCTTTGAGGCTGTCTTCAGAGTCTAGACATGGACACTTATGTTAAACGAAGAAGTGCAGAACAACAACAAAGATAAGCAAAGTATCTAAAATGAAATGTATTGACAATTCTTCAGGAATATTTCTTACATTCCAGTGGCTCAACATTAACCCCCAACATATTGATTTCTTATGGAACTTTTAAAATAGCATCTGAATACTTTGATTAGTTAAAAGCAACTCTATTATTTTTGTGGAATGTTAAGTGAAATCAAAACTATTTTCTGAGCAGGCTTCAAGAAAAGAACATAAATAAAACTCTTACAATGACATTTCAGAATCATGTGTGGCAACCATGCAGATTAGCACTGACACACTTTCCAAGAGCTACTAAAGACAGGCCTTATGCAATTGGGCAAAATGAGTGGGTGAATAGTTTTGTTTGTCTTTTTTTAAGTAGACCCATGACCTCTGAGATTTTCTGTTGTTTTCACTATGATCTATAAACCGAACAAAGTGCTATTTTCTTTCTCACAGAAGCAGTCCGTTACTTGTCTGGGACCAAGGCACTGTTTAGCAATGAAGCCATAGCTCCTGTTGCTTTTAATGGCAAATATAGGCTACCTGTGCCTCCTCTCCTATGTCCCATGTCCAAGGTAAACAATTTGATAGAGCAGTTCACAGGTCTAAGTTTCGACAATTCTAATTTGACACAACTTTGTTGATGATCTAGGACCCTGCTTCAGAATCCTTCTAATCACATTGCTCAGCAATAATTAAATTACTACCAATCATTTGGAGTTGACGAGCAAGATGGAATGTGAGTACCACTGCTGGTCAGGACCGTCCTTTTCCACACTTGATTTAAGGCAGGCATCAAATGTGATTTTCCTTGAGATAAAAAAGCGAACTGAGAATATAAAGATAACCAGAACTGTGTTCCTTCTTCAAGGAGCTCACAGTGGAGTAGGGGAAATAGACATGTGAGGATCCTTTGCATTGACCGTTTAATCTGACTCTACAGTTTAACCAAGAAAGGGGAGATGAAAAAGAACATATGCTTCATCTATGTCACCCTATGCAAGTACATGGAGTACAGAGCTTTTACTTCCTACCCAAACTGAGACTAGGGCAGATAAACTGATTTCATTCAATCACCTAAAGGTGCTGAGAATAATCTCTTTGAAATGTCACAATCAACAGGGATTTAATATTAATAAATACAAAAATTTAGCTGGTTAGACATAAATAGCCAAAATAGCTGATTTACTAGAAATCCTGTATTTGATATGGAACAAATCCAAGCATAGCACTAGGATACATAAAGTGACCATATAAAAAATTTAAGAGAATTCTTCCTTAATCCTCAAAGTGAATCTCAAAAGCACACCTAGTAATGGGCTCCACAGTTAAAGAAGGATGTGGAGAAAGTGGAAGGGATTGGAGAGTCACAGAGATGATTAAAGGGTTGGGAAAATGGGAGCTAGAAATTATTTAGCCTAAGTTAGAGAAGACTACCAGGTTTCTTAATAACAGTATTCAAGCACAGGAAGGGCTGTTATACACAAGATGATGAACAGCTGCTTTCTATCTCAACTGGAGAGTGGACACAAGAAACAGACTTTGATTACAGCATGATATATCTATCTAAGTAGACCTAAGAAAGAACTTTTAAGAATAAAAATCATTGGATAGGAGACCTCAGGATCCTCTTATTAATCTATTTATTCATTTTGAGAGAGAGAGAGAGAGAGAGAGAGAACACACATGTGCGAGCAGGGGAGGGGCAGAAAGAGAATTCCAAGCAGTCTCAATGCTGTCAGTACAGAGCCCTACAGGGGGATTGATCTCACTAAGTGTGAGATCATAACCTGAGCCAAAATCAAGAGTCGGACGCTTAACCAAATAAGACACCCAGGCACCCCAGGATCCTCTTATTTTACCTATTCCTTAAATGATGTTGTTTCACAGGGTGCTTTTCAAATTCTTCATCTCTTTTCCCTTTATATCTTGTCCTTAATTTATTTCATTTACTATGATTTAAATGACCTAGTATAAACTGATAATCACCAAACATGTATCTATATATCTAATCCTCTGTATCTCTAATCCAGACTACTTTCCAAATGGCCTCCTGGACATCAGGTTTCTATCTTTTACTTGTTCTACTATCATAACTGAAAACCCTGTGTCTCCAGTCTTCAATTCCATTCTCTGGTCTATATGATGGTCTGAACCTTGGTTTCGGCTCAGGTCATGATCTCACAGGTTTGTGGGATTAAGCCCTATGTCAGGCTCTGTCAGCACAGGGCCTGCTTGGGATATTCTCTCTCCCTCTCTCTCTCTCTCTCTCTTTCTCTCTGCCCTTCTCACACGTGTGCACACGTGTTCTCTCTCTCAAAATAAATAAGTAAACAAAAGATTTAAGTATATAAATAAATACATAAATTTTAAAAAGCAAGTCCAATCATTTCTCTGTTTACAATTTTCTGACAGATGCCATCATTTACTTGCTTTCCATCATTCGGTCCCTTAACCTCTCCAGTATCATCCCCTTTCATCCCACTCTGCTTTACAGATCTGTGCTTTTTTAAGTCTCTGTATTCTTCACTCCTCCTGGAACACACTTATTCCCTTCTTTCTGTAGTTCAACTTCAGTTCCAGGAATTTTTCATTGACCTTACCACATTGGACTAGTAACCATGAGTAAATGCTCATGAATTTCCATGAAAACTTGCCTTGAATAATGTTGTAGTTAATATTAATAACAGCCTTTCCAGACCTCAGATTCAGTAATTTCTCATTTAGAAAACACCTAAGTAGCTTGCCAACAGAATCTAGTGATCAACCTTCAAAAGTGGTATAAACACTATTGTGTTTATCACACTGGCTTCAGGCTGCAGCTCCTCTGACACTTCTTGCAGCATTTCCTCCAGCATTTCCATCCCGCTCTCCCATCACCATACCAGCCATTTCCATCCCACTTTCCCATTACTGTACCAGTGCCTTTTCCTCGGATCTCTTAGCCCCTCAGAATTATTGATATACACTTAGGCACTTTATGTACAGCCTCTTGAACTCATTTCTCACAACATTCCTATGAGGCAGGTAGTGTGCTCATTTTATAGGTGAAAAAGTCACCACCTACTCAGCAGATGACATATATGTATGTGTGTGTGTGTGGATGTAAATACACGAATACATACATATCCTATGAGCTCTGGCCTACTTAACATCTCCTCTTAAATATCTCAAAAGAACCTCAAAATAAAATTTCCAAAGCATGAATTCATAACTTTACTCCCAAATTTTGCTCTTCTGAGGTTACCTGTTTCAGTGAATGGCGAACACTTAAGAGTCATCCTCCACACTTTGCTCTTTTTTAATTCCCATATCTAAGCCATCACCAATTTATACAAGCTTTCCCTCCTAAATATTTCTTAAATTTGTCCAGTTCTCTCCAACTTTACCATTATTAGCTGAGTCCACGTTTTCATCATCTCTTATAATATTCTCTATATCCTTTGGTCCCCTTCTTATCCATTTTCTATAGCCAAAATGATCTCAAAATCCAAATCTGATCCCGGTATTCATGCTGTCCCTTCCTCCTACCTCATTCAAAAGCCCGTTAGCCATTTCCCATTGTTCTTATCAAGACGACACACTTAAAGCTGCTATTCAATGCATCACATCCATTCATCTCAAATCCACCTTCTCTCACATCCTGCTTCCCTTCCTCAACTGCTTCAGGCACTCAGGATTGCTTTCTGTCCTTCACACCTGTGAGGACACATTGTTCTGCAGGCCTCCGCGCAGACTGGAAAGCCATCTCTCCACTTTACCATGTTAACAAGCATCTTTCAGATGCCGCTTTCCCAGAGAAATCTTCTCTGATCACCCTCAAAATCCAAGTCTAATCTTTCTATTTCTAAAAGCCCATTCTCCTTCTTCTCTTTCTTCTTTCCATTTGTTTTTGTGATTGATTGTCAACTTCCTCCATTAGATTGTAAGCTTCATGAGAGCAAGACTGTTTATTCTCACTCACCATTTTATCTCTAGTACTTATCTCTACTACCTGGCATTCAGTGTTTGCAAAACTGAATAAATTAATCTGTTGGTTTATATTTGCTAGGCACTGATCTAAGTGCCTTACATATATACTTTCATTAAATTTTCACAACAGACTAGAAAGGTTACTACCTTTCTATTATTAATTCCATTTTAGAAATGAGAAAACCAGGGACTAAAGATATTAGGTAATCTTCCCAAGACTCACAAGAAATACTCTACAGTAAAATTATATGCCTATCATTTTGTGGATATCTTTGTAGACATTAATGTATTAACTAATGTAACACTGAGCATGTGAGCAGGAAGAAGTC
The DNA here is from genome assembly GCF_008692635.1 of Crocuta crocuta. Classification (NCBI taxonomy): domain Eukaryota; kingdom Metazoa; phylum Chordata; class Mammalia; order Carnivora; family Hyaenidae; genus Crocuta; species Crocuta crocuta. Next base: position 2,634,991 of record NW_027527808.1, read on the forward strand.
TCTGAATCATCAATTGATCATTTGTGTCTCTTGAGCAAACCTGAAAATCATGAAATATTTAAGAGTCAACAACAGAATCCCACGGTTGTTAGGTCAGGTTACTTAAACAGAAGAAAAAAAGTAGGCTGGACCTGAATTGTACTTGTTCAGTGAGCCTAATTGTTCCACTGCCCAGTGAGGCATAATAACTTTGCACAGTACAACACTGCCTGTGACTGGCCTAGGGGAATATATCTCAGAGCAGCCAAAAAACTTATCAAGCCAAAATTAATGAACTGATTCTCATTTCACCAAAAGGAAAACAACTTACCTCACTCCTGCTGACTGTCTTTGTTCATACAGAAGACTCTGCTGAGCCACTGTAAGTAGTGCGACTACTTTGAGCAGTTTCTCCAAAGGTGCTTCTGTTTTTCCTTCTCCACCCACACTGTCCGGCCCACTCCTTTTGAGAACAGAGGTAGAGGGACACAGTCATTCTTTATGGCTCTTGTTTGCAAGAGTAATGTATCAAAGTTCGAAGCAAATTTTTATTAGTTGACCGCAAATGTTTGGAAGAGCTTCGTCTTCATTCCTGGAAGTTGTGTTAAAGATTTTTAAATTATCATTAACATCTTTTATGAAGTTATTTCCATCACGACTACTGAATTCTCAGTATACCTGGGAGGCTGATAGATACACAATTTTTAGGTTACTATAGAGAAAGTCTTCAGAATTCCCACTAGGTTTTTAAGCAGGACTTAAGAAGTAGAAATAATTTGTTGATCAATAGTGTCTCAGATCTGCAACTCAGGTTTGGGCATCCCCAAACTGGGCTTGTTCACTATATTTAAAATATGTTAGATTTTGGATGCTATCTCAAATCAATTCAGAATAGATTGCCAATTCATTATTTCTCAGTAGGACATTTATCTGGAAGGAGAACTTACCTTGCTTACTAATAGAGTTTCTTTCTGGTGGATGAATCTACATAGGAGGCCAAATTAAATATCAGGTGATTGAATGAGCCTCTAATTAGGAATTAGATATTATTACGAAGTATCTGATTTAGTCATTTCCTTGCTTAAAAAAATCTTTCAGTCTTCCCATTGCTTTCAGGAGAAAAAACAAATTTTGTATTGATCTCTCCCCCTTCTTTCTTTTCAGATCTCACCTCAAGCATTTCTAGAGTCCGAAAACACTCGAACTACTTAAAATGTTCTTACTTCTAGGATAAATTTCCTTATATTTTGGTAAAATTCCTGTTTTCCTCTATATTCTCTAGCAATTCAATTTCTTTTTAATTTTTTTTTAATGTCTATTTATTATGGAGACAGAAACAGAGCATGAGTCGGGGAGGGGCAGAGAGAGAGGTTCTGCTTCAGAATCTGAAGCAGGCTCCAGGCTCTGACCTGTCAGCACAGAGCCCGATGCAGGGCTCGAACCCACAAACTGTGAGTGAGATCATGACCTGAGCTGAAGTCGGACACTTAACCGACTGAGCCACCCAGGTGCCTCTGCAATTCATTTTTAAAACCAGCAATAATCATTCTATCCTCCATGTTCCCACATCAATTTGTACTTATCTCTATCAACACTTAACCAATATAACTGTTAATTTTACATGTTCTTCTCCCTCACTGAAATAGGAGTTGCTTGGGGGTTGGGACAATCATTTATCTACTAAATCCTGGTGTTCGGTACATAGTAGAAACTCAAAAAATGTCTTTAAAATGCTTGTTGGTTATGTCCACTAAACTAGGCAGCAAACTGAATACCTCCATTCCTCAATAATTCCAAAATATTCTGTTTTATAAAATAAACATTCCTATTTATATTCTACTAGACCAGTGGTTCTCTCAGGGTTTTGAATTATTGAGTCAGTAAAAATAACTTTTTAAAAACATTTTAGAAAGCAATGAAGCAAAAACCATTAAAAATAAAGCTACCATCTATTAACATCATAATTTTAAAATATATCTTAACTCTAAACCATGAGAATGGATATAATTTAAAATAATAGTCTTTTAAATTGAACAAATTTAACTTTATGAAAAATTTTCTAGATTTTTTTTTTCATTTCATTTCCAACTGGTAAAAAAATAGCATTTGGGAAACACTGAACTAGATCAATGTCCTCCTCAAAATAATTGTGAAATACTAGGTACCCTTTCATACATTTCTAAGGTAGCATTTGAGATATTTTCATTGTAAAATCAAATTATTATAATGAATGTCATTTCTGGCATGTTATAGACATTGACATTACAAAATAAAATATCTTCTTAAAATAATCCATTCAGGGGTACCTGAATGGCTCAGTAGGTTAAGCATTTGACTCTTCATCTCAGCTCAGGTCTTGATATCAGAATCCTGAGATCAAGCTCCTCAGTGGGCTCTGAGCTGGGTGTGAAGCTTACTTAAAAAAAGAAAGGAAGGGAGGAAGGAAATTCATTTGATGGAATCTATATACTATAATTATTTGATATTCACCATCATTCATTTAAAAATATATGAACTGTTAGAAAATTTACATTATTCCTTTGCTTCCATTTCACTTCCACACAGTTTTATAATATGACATTTATGCTCAGAAGTCTGTTATCAATTGAAATTTAATTTCAAAAATTTCTATAACTGGAGTGCCTGGGTGGCTCAGTCGGTTGAGCGTCCAACTTCGACTCAGGTCATGATCTCACCGTCTGTGGGTTGGAGCCCTGTGTCAGGCTCTGTGCTGACAGTTCAGAGCCTCGAACCTACTTCAGATTCTGTGTCTCATTCACTCTCTGCCCCTCCACCACTCTCTGTCTTTCAAAAAAAAAAAAAAATTCTATAACCCTAAATGTACAACTATCCTGAAACGAGTTGCCGTTATAATTACTAGTGCACATTTCGTTAAAGCAACATAAATATACTGATATTAAACATGACATAAACATTACTGAAAATATATTTCTTAATTAGCTGAGTTTCTCCAACTAAGTCATCTGGTAAGAATTTGTTTGCTAGGGTAAAAAATAGTTTGTCATACATTTTATTCCCTTTCTTTTTTTTAAGACGTGCTGAGAATATCTGTTCACAAAAAATTATGGATGAGGGGAACCGAAGGGGTTTTGTTTTAACTACGTCACAAATCCTTTAAACTCCAAGTTACATGCAAAAAACCCCTTAGTGATCAATTCTTGAAACCTAGTGATTAGCTGACACTGTAGTTAGGTCCTTCTTCATTTTTGTTGAAAAGAAAAGTTGAAAACCATGTGTACAACTATAGCTACCAAGTAATTAGGGACATTTTACTTTGTGTCTCTGGTGCCCCTTTCCATCCTGTAGCAATGTGACACAGTTAAGATTAGGGGTGGGTAAAATGTGGTTTTTGTTTGGGTTTTTTGTTTTGTTTTGTTTTTTGGTGAAGGTGGAGAAGGGTTTTTGCAAGGGGAAGGTAGGAAAAGAAAACCAGTGTGGGGGCGGGTTCTTCAGCAGCTCAGTTTGAGAAAAATAGTGCATATGGAAGTTGAAAGCCTGACAACTAATTCTCTTTTAAAAAAAAAAACTATGTGTCGGTCACATAGTTCTTAGAAACTCCTTGTAATCTTCCAGAGCTGAGCATACTCCAGTATGAAGAGCACTGGACTAGACCTGAAAGTATATAAATTTTATTAGCTTTAGTTTCAAAGTGTGGTATTTTCTGACCTTGACATTACTTCCAAATTCTGGGGATAGAACCTAACATATTTGGAATTTAAGACCTCTGTGAAATTATTATGTGAAGTTGTGTAGAAAGTCCTGCTTTAGGGGAGCCTGGGTGGCTCACTTAAGTTAAGTGTCAGACTTTGGTTCAGGTCATGATCTGGGTTCGTGAGTTTGAGCCCTGTGTCAGGATCTGTGCTGACAGCTTAGAGACTGGAGACTGCTTTGGATTCTGTGTCTCCCTCTCTCTCTGCCCCACCCCCCCGCCCTGCTCACTGGCTTCCAATCTNGCTTCTAGGACATTTCTTCATAGCACTGAACCTCTTTTTTTTTTTTTTAATGTATATTTATTTATTTTGAGAGAAAGAGAGAGAGCTCACTGGAGCAGAGGTGAGGGAGAGGGGCAGACAGGGAGGGATGGAGAGAATCCCAAGCTCTGAGCTGTCAGCACAGAGCCTGACATGGGTCTCAATTTCATGAACCATGAGATCCTGACTTGAACTGAAATCAAGAGCTGGACAAAACTGACTGAACCACGAAGGCACCCTGGCACTGTACCTCTATGGTCTTGGCACCTTGGCATCTTTCTCTCTTCCATGTTTTTCACCTGGTCCTTCTGAGGGAAACCAGTCGTATTTGTAAACTTATGAAAGAGGTGGATTAGTGTGAAATTTGTGGCTACTGATCAGAGCCTAATTCATCAACCTATCAAGGAAATGAATTTGTGAACCAAGCAGTATCTGTACACTAAATATTTGGGCTAGATCTCCTACAAAAATTGATAATGTATATGTGGTTTTACTAATTCAGTTTTCAATAAAAATAACTATTAAGCCTGTACTCCTACTTTATTGTTCTCATTCTTTACAGTCAATATAAAAATTCATATTGTAAAAATGATCTATTTTTGTACAAGTCATACATAGAAGGCATTTTACTTTTTACTTCATCTCTCTCAAAAGACAGTGAACTCACTCTGCGTTTTGATCAATGAAAAGACAAAGAAACTGAAATCACAAAATGGTTAGCTATCATTAAATTCTGAACTTCAAATATGTTTTTAATAATACCCACCTAGGGGCACTCGGGTAGCTCAGTTGGTTGAGCATCCCACTCTTGGTTTTGGCTTGGGTCATGATCTCATGGTTCATGGGTTCAAACCCTGTGTCATGCTCTGTGCTGGCAGAACAAAGCCTGCTTGGAATTCTCTCTCTCTTTGTTTCTTCACTTTTCACACACTCTCTCAAAATAAATAAATACTTAAAAAAAATTTTTTTTAAAATGATCCTCACTTAATTTTTTAAATGAATAAATAATTTTTAAGTATGCTCCATGCCCAACATGGGACTTGAACTCACAACCCTGAGATCAAGAGTTGCCTGTTCTACCAAATAAGCCAGCCAGGTACCCTTGAATTTTCAAATATTTTTAATTAAAAGCATAACTTCAAAGATAAAGCAACATTTCATTTGTTTATATTTTTAACGACCTAGTATTTGTGATTGGAATTATTTTTATTTACTAGCTTTAGTTCTTAAAAACTTCAAAACAATCTTACAACTATACACTTTATAGAAATGCCATACACTGTATAGCATGCACATATTAATCAACACTTAAAGCCTTCTGTATTTCTGTTCTAGCAGTTTATCCTGATCAATGTTTAGTCTTTTGTTGAAAGTTCAAGGTTGTGCATACTTAGTGTTTGCAAATTTGTATACTCATATATTGATTCATTCAACAAATTCTAACTAATTATCTGCGATGTCACAGTCACTGTTTCTAGATGATGGATATACAGTATTGAGCAAAGTCAGAAATGGTCCTTGGCTTCATGGAGTTTTCAGTTTATTGGGGGAACATGCAATAATCAAATAATTACAAATGTTTAAAAACTACAATTATGACAAGTGCTGTGAAGGAGAGTTAAAAAATACTAGGAGAATCTGCAATAGCATATATGAATGTTGGGGTGGTGGTGGTTAGGGAAAGTTATCCTGAAGAAGTGATAGAAAGATGAATGTGGGTTAATTAGGAGAAAGGAGGGAAAAGCATTACTGACAGACAACAGCTTCTACCAAGGCCAGACAGGTATCAAAGCAAACATGAAGGACAGAAAAAGGCTACCTTCTAGAGGAGAGTGTTAGACAGGAGGGGGAACTAGGCATGAGATGATGCTAGAGTATGAAAGGCAGTTAGATCTTGCTGGACTTTACAGGCATTTACAAACTGTTTTTATATGTAGACAAGCAAAAAATAATTGAAACCTTTGTAGGGTTTTAAGCATGAGTGTGGGTGGGGTGATAGGATCAGATTTGCATTTTGAAAAGATTACTGGCTTCACAGTAGGAATGGATTAGAGGGCAGGGCAAGAATGTATGGTTTACTGAGATAGACTCTTCTCTGAACATTTGCATGTAAATTTCAGACTGAAAAATCAGGTTTTAAAGGGACTGGGACTTTCTAAGAAAAGAAACACTGTTTTTCAGCTTTTAAATATTTTGTCTTTATGTTTTAGGGGCAAAACAAAATGGGTTCACCGTAAGTGTAGAAAAAGAGAAATGAACAGTACTCCTTCCCAGAAGTTCTGCAAAAAAGTCTGTCATTGATTTCTGACGTTAATTTTTCCTCCCAAAATGAAAATAGCTTTATTGATTTTTTTGGATTATACACCCAATATAAATTATATTCTCAATATAAAGCAGTACAGAAAATGTGTTAGCAAAGTTTTTTAGAAACTGAAGTTCAACTACTGACTGAGATCATTATTGTCCCATGTTAGTATCTCTCCATGCTAGTATTCACGTATGAACTTAATGCATACATTCTAGAGACCATGGCTACCAATAAATATTAATAAGATGAATTAACTATTCCCATTATATATGTTAATATATTGCTTTTTTCACTCAATAAGACTTGGACTTATAAAAATGCCATATTAACCTTTTTAATGGCTGGTCAATAATTCTTTACAAGTGTGGGCCATAATGTATGTAAATAACCCCACATGATGGAAGCTCAAGTTTTTTATTTAGGCTTATAAACAGTGCTAAAGTGAATATCCTTGCACAGATATCTTAATAAACCTGTCTAGGATAAATTTCTAGAAAGAAAATTGCTGGGTAAAAAGAAACATTTTTTTTTTCTGTTTTGATATATATAGCCAGCCTAATGTTAAGTTGTTCCTATGTACATTTCCAATTATATTTACTTTGCTATACTTGTGATGGATTAAAAAATTACTTATTCACTCCTGTTTTTTATGCACACTTCTGTGATTACACTCCTGTGACTGGTCAAGTCTGCACATCTTCGCATATGTTTATTAGTCACTTGCATATCTTCTTATATAGTTTTTTAAAATTTTTTTTAATGCTTATTTATTTTTGAGAGAGACAAACAGAATGCAAGTGGGAGAGAGAGAGAGAGAGAGAGAGAGAGAGAGAGAGAGAATCCTAAGCAGGCTCCAGGCTCTGAGCTGTAGCACAGATCCTGACACAGGACTCAAACTCACAAACCCAGATCATGACAGAGGAGCCTTAATGGAATCAGTCACCCAGGCGCCCCTATCAGTCTTTTTCTTTAAAAGACTTGATTTTGTGTTCTACTTAGAACTAGCTCTTCCACTGCCCAATATTATAAAAATACTTCCCTATTTGTATTTTCTTTTGGTACTTTTTATAGTTTTATGAGCATTTCTGGAAGACAAATCACACTAATGACTTTTATTTAAAAAAAATTTTTTTTTACATTTATTTATTTTTGAGAGACACAACACAAGTAGGGGAGGAACAGAGAGAATGAGACACAGAATCCAAAGCAGGCTCCAGGCTCTGAGCTGTCAGCACAGAGCCTGATATGGGGCTCTAACTCACAAACCACGAGATCATGACCTAAGCCAAAATCAGAGCCTTAACCAACTGAGCCACCCAGGCTCCCCGATACTAATGACTTTATTGAAATGTTTTTTTCCTTTTGTAAGAAATTCCCCTTTTAGAATTTATCCTAAAGGCATAACAGACACAAAGTTTTAGTTTCAAGGATATTCACTTAAGAATTGTTTATAATGACCAAAAAACTGTAAACAATGATAAACTCAATAACAGAAGACTGGTTACATCAATTATGGTATATCCATTAAAATGACACTAAAAATATTTAATCATATTAAAACATACTAATAACTAAAAGCACAAATATGCTAAGATCTGATTCATAAACACCAAAAAACAATTTTAGCTAGACACAGAAAAGTAAGACTGTATTTACGCAACAGTGATTAATTTTGATTACCGAAAATAATGAGTGATCTTTTCTCTTATTTTTTTTCTATGAGCAAGTTTAAAGCATGAAAAAAGTTTAAAATTTAGTGCAGCTATGATTACACAGATATAGTATACCATGTGTATTTTAGTCGCTAAGGGTGCCTTAGACTAGAGGTTGTCTTCAACCTTACAAATGTGACGTTTGCCTCATCCAATAACCTTGAGCAAGTTGGTTAACCCTTTTGTACTTGAGTTTCCTCACCTGTTAAATGAGGATAATAATACTTGATTTAATTCAAAAGGAAGTTGTATAAACTCTTCATAATTCACTACATGCTACATTGAAAATGGTGTTAATAATATAATATTGTTTATATTCAACTACATAAACATCATTGCTTTTTCAGCCTAAACCCCTTTTTTGGGGTGTGACTGACATACAAAAACCTGTACCTATATTTGCTAAAGCTCTTATTATTTTTTTAAGTGTATTTTTTTTTTTAGTCATCTCTACACCCAACATGAGGCTTGAACTCATGAGCCTGAGATCAAGAGTCCCGTGCTTTTCTGACTGAGCCAGCCAGGCCACCCACTGCACTACTGAACGTATATAAATTGGAGATAAATATATACCTGTGAGACCATTACCACAATCTATACCATAAACATATCCATCACCTTCAAAACTTTTCTATTGCCCACTTTATTTTTACTTTTTTGTGATAAAGACACTTAAGATCTACCTTCTTAGCAAAATTTTAAGTATACAGTATAGTATTGCTAAATACAGGCACTATACTATAAAGTAGATCTCTGAGACTATTCACCTTATATAACTGAAACGTTGTACCTTTTGACTAATACCTCTCATTTCCCTCTCCCCCCAATCTCTGGCAACCATTACTCCACTTTCTGCTTCTATTAGTTGACTAAATACTTCAGAGAAGTGGTATCATGCAATATTTTCCCTTCTGTGTCTGGCTTATTTCACTTACCTTAATGTCCTCCAGTTTCATTCATGTTGTTGCAAATGACAAGATTTCCCTCTTTTTTAGGACAGAATAATATTCCATTGTATATATCTATGATCATCGTTTTGAACGTAAATTCAACGGAAACATTATTTCAATGCCTTTAAAAATCATGCTTTTTACTTAGCTAAGGAAAGAAAAAAGAAGAAACGGGAGAAAAAGTTGTCTACCAAATTAAACTACAAAGGAAGATAAATTTTTCCACAAAGATATACTAATTCCCTACTATGTGCCAAGCGGGGATGGGGTAGGGGATCATAAGAGTGAATAACACATAGTCTCCACTCTCAGGTACTTCATTCTGCTAGATGGCACATGTCAATCCCACAGACAGAATCATAGGCCATTGTCCCTAGAACTAAAGAGGCAAAGTGCCTCCACCAAAGCAGTAACTGACTGTCAAGTTTATCCAAGATCAGATGAACCAGGTATAGGATGTCAGCCTCACAGCAGTTAAAATAAGGCAGTATCAAGGTAACCTACAGCCTTTTACAGAGCCTAAACTGAAATTAGGGGATAAATTGGTTGGGGAATGCCCCATTCTTGAGGGGTTCCCCTGGTAAGCATAAGGGGGAATTCCCTTAAATATGGTAGAACCCCCAACAGTAAATGTAGGGGCTAAGGGGGGAACAGATCCCTACTTGCTAGCAGGAGAGTGGAAGGGGTGGGGGAATTCTTAAAAACTCCATTTACAGAACAGGAGATCCCCTTGTGTTACTCAAAGTTCCCTCATACAGCTGTTTTGAGACATTTGTGATTACTATCCTCTTGAACTTTGATTCTGATTCCATCTCCCTTAAGGTTTAGAGGAAGACCTTAATATATCTGTATCTATATCTATAAATACATATATATATACACACACATATATATATATATCAGGAAGACCTGTATATTTATGTAGGAAAATAATAAAAATATAAATACATACACACACATACATACACTACACACTCACACTATTTGGCCATTAGGGGTTCAGTAGTCCTATAATTTAAGTCATTTATTTGTACCATTTGAATCTAGAGTTCATTCCTAATTAATCCATGCTTAAATATAATTCCAGACAGAAGACAGGTAGATTTTACAAAATATAAAGTAAGATACATGTCTGAGAAAAATACAGTCCTGACACAACTCACACCAGTAGGGATTCAAACATTTTTGGTGGTCCTAGTGCTACCAGAAAGCAAAATTAATAATACTAGCATAAACTCCTACTATGTCCTCAACATATTAAGATGAAAAGAAGCAAAAGGTTTAATTTAACAGTTTTGGAATGAAAACAATGTGTAAAGTTGAAATAAAAATTCTTAAGCCCACTTTCACTTACCATGATTTTAATCCTAGATAAGCTATTAACTTCAGTGATTCTCTCTTTCTATGGGAGAGGCACCGGTGGTTAAAATACAGTAAACAATGCATTTATTTGCAAAGTGCCTAGAATTGAAAAAAATGTATTAAGGACAAAGTATAGTATTACTATAGCATTCTTCCATATATTACACAGAAGCACATAGTATAGGCACCCAAGCGGGCAGAATTCTCTTTTCTCCAAGGTACAAATTAGGTCAATGTCACGATTCTACTGTCGCAGACTTTCCGATAACTAAAACAAAGTAGGATGAAATGAAGAAACAAACAAAACCTCCAACAACAACATTGATCTGAGGATCTATAACAGAATTTGAAGCTGTTGATCACTCCTGGGAAGGTCACAATACGGGTAGGTGATAATACGATCATTACTAGAAAAATACTTCAAAGCCAACATCTTTTTGTGGAAGCTTAAGAGCATCATTCTTTACATTAAAATTACACTTCATCTAAAAGACAAAACTAAGTTTTTTTGTTTTATATACAACACTGTTCGTTTATACTGATACTAAAATTATAGAGAATTAAGTGGAAGTTGCTTTGAATAAATCTATACAATCAATAGTATATATGAGTCTGGATGTACATGCATATATTTACCCATCGAAAAATATTAATACTAATGGTATTCTATAATATGTCTGGGGAAATGTTTTATAAAGCTAATCTTGAGAAACATCCCATATTCCAAATTCCACATTATATATTCCAAGCTTTCAATAATTTTCTTATTTGAAAAATAGGAATTTCAAAAGAACATTATCATAAAACTTGAGGGCCTAAAAATTGTAACACATGCTCTTTATTAAACATAAAAATTTCCCATTAATATTTAATGCAGATTAAGGCCTCTAACCATAGATAATTTCTAAGCGCAGTTTGTGTTTCCAAATTTTCTCTATGCACATCCTAACATATACGAATGTAAAAAGTGCACCCTGTCATATAAATGTCTTTTTTCCCTTTTTCCAAGAGTAACTGACCTTTAACCTGAAATAGGTTTGAAGAAAATAATTTAAAATTTCACATTTTAAAATAATAAAAGGAGCCTATACAGTTTAGGATTTGCTAAATCTAGCATATTAAAATTTCAAAAATAGGAGTTCTCTACATTGGAAAACGTCTCTCTGAAAAACTCGCCCGAGATCATGAGGTTCGTTTCTAGCTCAATCTGTTCTTCCAGTCATTCTAAATTCCATATCCAATGTAAACAATTAAAAAATAAGCCTGAAAAATGATTTCTTAAGACTCACAGTCCTTGGAGTCGCACACAACGTCGGTATGAGCAGACTCCTCCCCGCTCCTGGGGAAAACCCTGCCTAATATTTATAACGTTATGACATACTGTAATACTCACAAGGTGGTTGTAGAAGTATAAACACGACTGGAGTTATCTGATTGGCTGGTGGTGATGTAACACCCCTGTCAATACTTCCCAGTGAACGCACGTGTTCGACCTTTTATTTAAATTTCCATTTCATCACAGCAATAAGACACTCGGGGCGGTGCATTTTCTGTGAAATGATTATTGCCTTGGGCCTGAGGTGCTGCCTCGCACACACAATGCTGCAGACGAGGAGGTGTCGGTGGTTGTAACCTCCTCGCGTGAAAGGCACCGCCTGGTCCAGTCTTTGTGAGGGAACAAAATAAGTTCACTTCCTTGGGCACCGCCACCCACCCCTAGCAAATGACAAGGCTGGAGCGCAGCTCCCACCGCACAGTTATTTCCAAAGTCCCAGGTGAACTCGTGGCGAGAGAAGGAAAATGTGCGTCCCGGGCGCGGGTAGGTGCGTGTGGGCAGCGGGGAGGCGGCCAGCCCCTGACACTCGCCAGCTGTNGTGGGCGCACGGTCCGTTGTTCATTTGCCATTCGACCTCCGCCAGGGCCTGGTCGGACGGAAACGCTCCGCCGGCTTTATTGTCGGTTCGTTATGTGGCGGAGCCAAGCAGTTTAACGTGCCTCTCGCCCTCAGCGCCTGGGAAGCCGGCGGCGGCGTCGAGACTCCTCGGCGCACTGGAGGAAGGATATCTGTTTGGAGGGTCGGTGTGTGCGCGCGGCTTTAAAGAGGGGGCAGCGGAGGGGCGCCCCGCANNNCCTCCGCCTCTCAACTTCGCAGGCCCCACGCGCCCCCGGCTCGCTGCTCACCTCTCCGCCGCCCGCCCCCTTCTCCGCGCGGGACGCTGCCCGGAGCACAGCGGGGCGGGGGTGGAGGACGAGGAGGCGGCCGGGGGCGGCGGCCCGGCGGGCGGCGGCGGCCG
>NW_027527808.1:2647609-2758906 GCF_008692635.1 Crocuta crocuta
AGCGCCTCAGCAGCTCAATGGGCGGGGGGCCGACGAGGAAGTGGAATTGGAGGGCCTGGAGCCCCAAGACCTGGAGGCCTCTGCTGGGGCGGCCGTCGCCGCCGAGGAAACCAAGGAGTTGCTGCTCCCCCAAGACGCGGGCGGCCCCACCTCGCTAGGCGGCGGTGGCGCGGGGGGCCCCCTGCTAGCGGAAAGGAACCGTCGGACTCTGGCCTTCCGAGGAGGCGGCGGCGGCGGGGGTCTCGGCAACAATGGCAGTAGCCGCGGCCGCCCCGAGACCTCGGCGTGGCCCCTGAGGCATTTCAATGGGCGAGGGCCAGCGGCTGTGGATCTGGAGCTGGACGCGCTGGAGGGGAAGGAGTTGATGCAGGACGGCGCGTCCCTGAGCGACAGCACCGAGGACGAGGAGGAGGGGGCGAGCCTGGGCGACGGCAGCGGGGCGGAAGGCGGCAGCTGCAGCAGCAGCAGGCGGTCGGGCGGAGATGGCGGGGACGAAGTGGAGGGCAGCGGTGTGGGAGCTGGCGAAGGAGAGACTGTCCAGCACTTCCCGCTCGCGCGGCCCAAGTCCCTAATGCAGAAGCTACAGTGCTCCTTCCAGACCTCCTGGCTCAAAGATTTTCCCTGGCTGCGGTATTCCAAGGATACTGGCCTTATGTCTTGNCTTCCGCAAGTGGGGCACGATGAGCTTTCGCGAGGGACCCGAAACTACAAGAAAACCCTCCTCCTGAGGCACCACGTCTCTACCGAACACAAACTCCACGAAGCCAACGCCCAGGTACAGTATATCCTCCTAATTTTTAAGATCTTTTAGGGGAAGGTGGATCAGCTTAAAAACCCCCCACTTTCCCGGGTGAAGGCATCATTCCGGTTGTGGAATTGCAGGGAGCTCCTGCGTGGGGGTTTAGAAAGCCTGGGAACAAGTTTTCAAAAGTTATCTGTGTTGGAGGGTGGGGGGAAGGAATGACAGTGTTCTAGCCCTGAACTTGATGACTCCTTTTGTCCATCAGATTGACTTTTTTGAAAGTTTAATAAAGGGGGGATTCATAAAGGGGGGATTGAAGGGTTTAACCCCAAAAAGTTTAACTTTGCGGTCAAAAATTGTATTAGTTGTGACTTTAGCAAAGCTGCCTTATGTTTCAGTCTTTGGGCATGCCGGTGAAGTCAAATCCGGCAACTCTTTGAAGAATGAATTAAACAGTTCCCTTAACCTTTGATGCTAACTCTTTCAGGAAAACCTTCAACTGAGAAAATTCTTTATATCAGCTCAGGATAATGTGAAATATGAGAGCAGTATGTAAACGTAGAGGAAGCTATTTGGATAACACTCCTCATGAATAATTTTACTAAATTCATCTCTGTTGAACTTTTCTTACCAAAGGCACGCTTATTTCCTTCTATCCAGATTTTTGCACTGAGATTTTCTATAATCCTCCCTTTTAAAAACCTTGTAAATGCAGTCCACTTTACACTTAGCATATTAGGGTTGTTTCACGATATGCTGAAGTTATTTCTATCAGGTAGTAGGCTGGTAGAGACTGTATTTACTAAACTCCTTGAAAACATAAGTCCTTAGTTACAAAACAGATAAGCTGTACCTTAGTTGTTATTTCTTGTTTTAATATTTCCAGTCTAAAGATAGTAGTCTTAACATTTTGGTAATCCCTTTTCAAGCCGAATAAATGTTGATCAGTTCTTGTTTAAGAATTTTTCGACAACCTGTGTGGTGGACGGAATTCATTTTTTTGTATTGGCAGCCATTCATTGATTATAGAAAGTCAGCTTTTAGATATTAGTCCCTGTGTGTGTATTGGAGTGGTCTTTCTATTCAGAACACTTACCCTGGAGTTAATTAGGTGCTATCCAGTAACCCCATAGCACAGTAGTTTCTCAGAAGTTACCTTTAAAGCATAGGGTTATTTTTCCCAGTGGAGAATGGCAATAGTCTTTGCACGAATTTTAGTTGCCTAAGCCCTAGAAGGAAGGTCACTTAAAGATATATGGCCCCAGAAGGTTAAGTAAATTGTCCAAAGTCTTAGAGTCCTCAATGACAACTGAGACTAGAGCCTATAAGGAATGTTGTAATGGAAAAAGAATGGGTTTTAGAGTAAATCTGGGTTCAGATCTCAGCTTTCTACAATTACTAGCTTTGTGAGCTTGGACGGTGGAGCGAAACATAACTGATATTTCCTTGTGTAATGTATGCTGAACACACATCACCTTACCCTGCAAAGTAATATTTTTTTTTTATTTTATGTAAGAGGAAGTAGTCAGATTTTAAAGAGTTAAGTAATTTATTAAGTTATTTTGTAAGATGATGGAGGGGGACTTGTGAAAATGAAAGCATGTATTTCTAAATAATCATAGGTTGGTTATACAGAAAACTCTAAAAAAAGATAATGAGAAGGAAGATTCTTAACGTACAGGTGGACCAGTTAACTCTCCTTATCAGCATAGTCTGTCCCTCTAGGCAAATCTGAATGGGAATGCAAAATATAATTAGCTGCTTAGTGAACCTGAAATCAGAGGAAGGGGAATTAGAATTAGTTGGATAACCTTATGATAGTCTTAGTGTGGTGAAACCTCCCCTAGGCATTATCTAGATCAGGGGATTCATTGCCTAGGTAAAATTTTTTCTAAACTTGATCTCTGATTTCTCTCTCCTCTTCCCTTTGCCCCTTCAGAAGTCTCTTTTTATAGATATAAGCTACAAACCATCTTTAGGACACTCTTTCATTAGGCTGAGGATAATACAATCTAGTAAGTCCTGTGTCTAAGAGTATATATATTGGCTCCCTTGATTGAGTTTTAGATGTTTCCACTCTGAATTGATCCTGATGTTTTGGTTTTTAATCTAATGTTAGTGTGTGGGTGTTAACCTTGCTGTTTACCCCAGGTACCACCTACATATCTCTTTGTCTTGTTAACATGATTGATCTATTCAAGAATTGAGTTATTCCTATGGACAGAGTTCAGGAGGTGTTTTTGTTTTTGTTTTTATCCTGTAGCCTTTGATTACCTGTAGGAGGCAGTATAACACAATCTGTAAGAGCGTTCTTGGGCTTAAGGTTAAGGGGCACCTGAATCCTTATTCTCTTTCTTGCCAGGCAAAGGAGTTAACTTCTAGTTTCCTTGTATATGCAAAGTATATATTCCAAAGCACATAATCACTTAGTAAATGCTAGTCATTATTTTCATCATTATGTGTATTTATCACAGATAATCATAACAAGGTTCTTTTTGTGGCCTGGTACTCATGTGTCTCAGTGTTACCAATTTTGGCAGTTTGGAAACCACTTTTATCTTGTGGAGTCAGATTTGATTCTAGAGAATAAACCAGTTGTCGTTTGCATACCTTCAGACGCTTTGGCTAAACAGTTCTTTGAATGAACATTCTGAGATTTTTCTCAGGTATGCAAATCTTTTCACAGCTTCATAACAGTATCTTGCATTAGCTTTCTCCTGTCTTAAAAATAATGAAATGAGAGTTCTGGAGTTCGTCAAGCAAGAATTGAGTTTGAGGCTAAGGGTAATTCACTCCCTTTATTCCCCTCAACTCCTCTCTTATTTTTTTATTTTAAAGAGGGATGTTTTTTGAGAGGAGGTTGGCCAGATGATACAATATCAGTGTTACCTTTCTTTCTTAACACTTTCTGAAAGTATGATTCGTTAATTCCATAGTGAGCAAAGAATTATAGTACATTCCTAAAAAGTTTGCTATACTGTTAATTGGGTGTTGGTTAAGACTGCTTAGGGTAGAGTCAGAATATGCCCTCAGAATCCATTCTGAACCTTCTATATCGGAGAGATCCCTATATTTATAAGAATGTAAGGGGAAGCATACAGTTGTGTGTTTCTTGGTTGGTTTTTTTTTGTTTTGTTTTGTTTTTTTTTAGTAATAGTCTTCATTGAGGCAAGTTCAATGATTAGCTCATACAGAATTTGACCATTTTGCCCAGAGGACTTTAAAATTGCTTTAATCACAGTGAATACCACCATATCTTGTTTCAGACCACTTTCTACCCAATTGTGAAATTTTCATAGAATCTCACGTTCTGTCAACTCTAAGTTTACTAAGTCTGAAACATGCACTTAAATGTATTGTTATAAATTTAGGTAACCTATCTAGAAAGTAAATACTGAATTTAGATCAGTGATCTGATTGAAATTACTAATTAGAATATGTTGAGGTCAGCAACTAAAGCAAAATAGACAAAACGACAGTCTAGCAGCTTTCTTTGCATTTGGCAAAAGTAAGGCTTAAAGGTGTGTTTTTAACAACTGAAGAAGAAAGTCTGAAAGTTCACTAAGAAATCTTAAAAATGAACCTATGGCCCATTAAATAAGCATTTTGTAAAACATATAGGTTCTAACATTCATTGTATTTGGTTTGTTGAGCTGGTTCATTTCCCTTGTGTTTGACCGTTTAGTAGTGTCTTTGCCTACCTTATAGTGTATCTAGGATTGACTTCTTTGTCCCTCTTAAATTTACTTACTAGGTCCATCCAAGGCACTGGAGATAAACCTGTAAATCATTTTCTCTGCCCTCAAGGGACTTGTAGTCTAGTAAGAAGAGAGACACGACGATAAAATGGTAGATACCATGTTAGAAGTATGTTCAGGTTACAGTGGAAACAGTAAAGGAAGGGAGTCAAATTCTACGTGTGAAGGTTGGGAGAAGCTTGTATAATTGTCTCTTGAACTTCATTGAGTTAAATGAATAGCTGTTGAATAGGGAGGGGAGGGCATTGCAGGCACTGCAACTGGAAGCAGCATTAACAAAATGAAATTGATGTGTCTAAGAAGTGGATAATTTGGTTGCTGAGCAGAATGAAAAATCAAGTTTGAATAGGTAATAGACGATGGAGGGTATTTTGTCATGCTAAAATGATTGTATTCTGCTAACAAATGGACAACAATTTAGCAGTTAAAATTGCTAAACGGGAGGATCATCAAATATGTTGCTGTTCAGAGACACCTGGGTAGTGTGTGTGTTTTTAGAAGAGAGCTGGTAATAAAGCATATCTTTAGTATCTAAAATTGGCTGGAGGTTAAAATCACCTGAAGATTTCCGCTGCTAACCTACAGAATTAGAATTTTAATTTTTTCCTAAAATTTGGATTTGGAAGTGGAAATTAATGTTTTTAATCTTTCAGTGTAGTGTTCCAGTGGGTTGCTGCAACAAAAGCAGTAAAGATTTTTGTTTTTAATTCTTTATACTTTGTTTTGCATTGGAAATGCCTTTTTTCTGCTAATCCACTTACTGAAAGGACCAGTATAGGGTAGGGAAAGTAAATAATTATTTGTTGATTTTTAGCTAAATATTTTTTATGATTTGTGAATTAGCTACAGATGAACTCACTGTTTGCAAATGAAGGTATCCCCAACTCTTCTTCTCATAAGGGTGTAGAGATGGGTGGTGGTTTTGGATCCTTTTCAAGTTGGTGGCATTATTTAGTTCCCCAAGTTAGAGTATTGAAGACTGACCCTATGATCCCCACCTCCTCAACCAAAATCGAGTTGATTATTCAAGTTCTGCTGATTTTTATCTTCCAGGTGTTTTTCCAATCTCTGACTCATCACCCCCTCACGCCATTAACATTATCCACCTTAGGTTAGTTAAAGTCCTGGTTTCTTGCAAATATGTTGCACTGTTAAACAGTAGCTTCCCTTGGTCACAGTATCTCTAGTTTTTAGTTCCCAGATATTAATCCCCTACTTTGCTGTCATAGCCATCTCTTATATCTTCTAATTCAATCAGATCACTGCTTCTAAAGCTCTGTAAGTTACCCATCACAGAGGTTCTTAACCTGTGGGGCATACAGATTCGAATACCTTGGTAACTGATGGAGGCTATAGACACTTACCTCAGAAATTCATACGTGCATATTTGCATTTCTTGGGCTTTTTTGGGATCACTTGAAGTTCTTTTCGTAAATCTGGTATTGTACAGATCCTTGTAGACTGTCTTGTTTCTTTTAATGCTGTTAAATTTGCTTAGAATGTTCATCCTCCCATCCCACTCTTTCATCCTGTAAGGTTCTGCTCAAGGTCTTTCTTCTAAAAAGCATTCCCACCCCACCACCAAAAAAACCCCCAAAAAACACTGAACTAGATACACCTCTTCTGCTCTCATAACACCTTTGTTACAATCTTTAGTACTTTAAGAGTCTTGCCCACCAATGATAAACTTCAAATTGGGAACTATACTTACTCATTTTGGGTCCCCAGTGTAGAACTTGTCTAAAGTAGGCATTCATTTACTGCTTATTAAATAATTGAGTAAAGTCAGCAATTTTCAAGCTTTTAGCAGTCCTCTGTTGAGTTAAAATATTTACTATAAGCTTCTTTGGAAGTAGTTTTGAAGATACATGTTATGAGGATTTTAACTAAATGGACACCTTTTTGTATTTTCTTAACTATAGAAGAGTTAATTCTCAGGTCTTCTCTAGATGTAAAAATAGTTTTACTTTGGGCATCTTCACAAGTAAACTTGAAGACTTTTCATAGTCATTAAAGTAACAAATTGTCTAATTTTTGAAGTCTGCATGTCCATTTCCTTAAAATATTGTTCAGCCAGTTTTGACTGATGTCGTGGCTAAGTTGTGTTTTCCATTTAGGGAAAGGGAACAGAAAAGTTTCCCAAAATTTGAAAAGACTGCTTCAGTGAATACTTAAATCTCTTCATCAGTTTATTTTACATATTAGTGAACTTATGTTCTCCTATACTAGGACTTGGGCATTTAGAATGTTAAAGAAGGAACCGGAATACAGAGATGATGTATGTGAGTTCCTAGGGAACTACTTTAAAGACTTTTATGGTTTGTACTAAAATTTCCTTAATTTATTTAGGTCAGCAAATAATACCAGCAATGTATTTTAATGCTATGTGCTTATTTGAGCTCTGTTTTACCCAATTGCTGAAATGAGAGTACACATATTCTTGACTTGTAAACCCTTCATTGTGAAGAGCATATTTAAGAGGTGCTACAGAAACAAGACCTAGTGCTCTAGTCAGTAGTGGAAAAGAAATTGCTGGTGTTGCTTATAAGAGCAAGGAACATTATTATTCTTGTATAACAGTAATGAGAAAAAAATAGTGGGTGAATAGTTGTGTTTGATTTGTGTTAAAATAGAATGGGTAAATATTTTGGTGGATAGGTTTTTGTCTGAGTTATTTTTAAAAATTAGGACATTTGGTCTGATAACAGCAGAGAACTTCTGAAATTGGGACTGGCCCAGAAAATGCAGAACAGAGTGACCAAAGCCTAAATATGACATAGTTAGATATAGCTACCTCCTCCTTAAAGGTTTTGAACTGCCAGATGTATAACCTCTAGGTGGGTTCTTGATTTGTAAATGCTAATTCACTGCTTCCACAAATACTTCATGATGTGCCACCAAATTTTGATCAGTGCTTAAAATTTTTCCTTCTTTCAAGTATTTATACTGTTATTGTAACATGAGAGGTTTGAACCAGATGAGCTTTGCTGGGCAGGTATGGCGTGCATAACAAAGCTTAGTTTGGCTAAGTTTTGGCTAAGTGTCTGTAGTATGTAGAAAGCATAAGAAAATTAGTAAAAAAGTCTTAATCAAATAGTCTCATAAAAGGGAGATCAAGTAAACACTATGATGCTTTTATAGAAAATTATGCCATAGCATTAATTGTAGGTATTTTTAGCATTGGTTTAGTTCTCTGTATATTTATACGTTTTCATTTCCCTCTGCTATAACTTTAATGATGCTGAACATACAGGTTTATGTACAGGCTCTAAAGGTTGAAACAATGTCTTTTACCTCACTTCTTCCCTGCACACCTTCAAAAGCAAAACTTTTGGACTTGTGAATTATGTTTTGATTACTTACCTCAAACCCTGGCTGTTACCAGTTTTTGCTGAAGATTGGGTGTTTGGTAGGAGGTGAAAATCGCTAATTCAGAGCATGAGACTGGTATGATAGATTGAGAATGTGAGGGACAAGGGTGTTAACAGTACAAGGGCATTATGTATGTGAGACACACATAGTGATCATATATCTCAGATTTGCAAGGTTATTTTGCAAATGCGAAGGGGCTCGGAATTCTAATATTTCGGTTCTTTTGGTTGACTTCTCATACTTGAAAGCACACAAATTCTTAAATGGACCATGTGGCCTGGTTTCGTTTCAAGAGATTTGGAATTGTATGTATGGCTTCCTGTGTTCAGTGCTTAAACTAAACTTCAACCTAATATTTTTGTAAGTTAGCCATACCCATGTGGGGTGGGGTTAAGGGAGTTGTGGGATTGTTTAGGAATCTTACCACCAGTTAGAATATTGTTTCCATGAGAATTCTTTGGTAGTCTTAACTGTGTTCCCAACACCCTTCAATTTTTTTTCCCCTGATATTTCCTTCCTCTCTTCTCTCCAAGTGTATCTGTCCTCCCAGCATGTTTACAATCTACGATGTATCTTTCCATGTTTTTCCCATGCTTATATATTCGTAGATGTGTATGTGTCATTATTGTACAGAAATGGACTGTAAACACTTAAGGTCACAGTTTTCAGCCATCTTTTCTACTAGAAGTGTCTCAGCACTTTTTTGATTGGCAAAAGTGATTACCTCAGTTATCTAGTGAAGTTATTGAAGAGTGTGCTGTGGTTTTATAGGAAATTATCATAACTTTAGTGATGCTAAACAGAACTCTAATGAATACTTGTCAGGTTGAAAGAAAGAAAATTATAAACTTTTAAGGATTTTGAGTTCAGGAATTTAACCTTACATTTACTATTTAATGCTCCTAAAAAGATATTTTGAAAGTTGACTAGGAAATTATATAGCTGGATATTCCTGTAGTTGAAACACATTTTCCTATTAGGATCTTAACTTTATCTTGAGTTAGATTTAATTAACTTCACTGACCTAAACTATTTGGATATTGGCCAAGACGTACAATTTACCCTTTTAGTAGTGTTAAATAGGATGAGATGCCCAAAATACTGTAACTTGAACATTCCAAGTTCAGTCAGGAAGGCTGCTGCATTCCCATCACTTAGATTTAAGGCAAACTAATTAGATTTCTATATAGGAAAGTTTCATAAGAAAGTAATTGCTAGAATAATTTTAAATAATTCTTAATCCATATCCTTGGCTTATATATGAAAAGAATAACATGACTCATGCTATTCCTCAGATGAAATCCTGATCCTTATTCAGATGTGTTTGACTTTTCTTATGATAGCAGTGACTTGCACCAAGCTCTTCACATCTTTACTCTCAATATTTGGAATTGTTGTGAACACTATAGTCTCAAAATACATCACGGTTACTAACTGTATTTGATTAGCACTTTTTAAATAGCTATATTGATAATACTTATAAAAAGTGGATAAAATTTAATATTAATGTTTTCCATCCGATTATAGGAGTCAGAAATACCATCAGAGGAGGGGTACTGTGACTTTAATAGTAGGCCAAATGAGAACTCTTATTGCTATCAACTTCTTCGACAACTAAATGAACAAAGAAAGAAAGGTATTCTTTGCGACGTCAGCATCGTGGTGAGCGGAAAAATCTTTAAAGCTCATAAGAACATCCTGGTTGCAGGCAGCCGTTTCTTTAAGACTTTATATTGCTTTTCAAACAAAGAAAGCCCTAACCAAAACAATACTACCCATTTAGATATTGCTGCAGTTCAAGGTTTTTCAGTCATCTTGGACTTCTTGTATTCTGGTAACCTGGTGCTCACAAGCCAAAATGCCATTGAAGTGATGACAGTGGCCAGCTATCTTCAAATGAGTGAAGTTGTTCAAACCTGCCGAAATTTCATTAAAGATGCCTTAAACATAAGCATTAAATCAGAAGCTCCAGAGTCTGTAGTCGTGGACTATAATAATAGAAAACCAGTTAATAGAGATGGTCTGTCTTCATCACGGGATCAAAAAATCGCCAGTTTTTGGGCAACACGGAATCTTACCAATTTGGCAAGTAATGTAAAAATTGAAAATGATGGTTGTAACGTCGATGAGGGCCAAATAGAAAACTACCAAATGAATGACAGTAGTTGGGTCCAGGATGGTTCACCTGAATTGGCTGAAAATGAATCTCAAGGTCAAACAAAAGTGTTTATTTGGAATAATATGGGCTCCCAGGGAATTCAAGAAACTGGCAAAACAAGGAGGAAAAACCAAACTACAAAGAGATTTATTTATAATATACCACCTAATGAAACAAATTTAGAAGATTGCTCAGTGATGCAGCCACCTGTTGCCTATCCAGAAGAAGATTTATCATTCATCAAGGAAGAACCAGGTAAATATTTTATATACAAAGGTACCTTGTTTTTCATTCTAATTAATACTGATTGGATATAATTGTGAAGTATATTTTTAAAGTATTTTTTAAATTATTAAAGCAATACTAAATTTGAGTGTTTATAGAAGAAGGGAGAAAATTACTCAAGCACATAATTCTGGTACATCTTTTTGTTCTGAACATATGTGAGCTTCTCAAAGTTTGTGTTAATAATCAGGTATTTGCTTATTATGTGTAATGTGGACTCGGCTGCATTTATAGTTCTTAGATGTTTCTGATCTTTATGCTATGATCACTTTTTTTGCACTCATTGCTGAAAAGGATAAAATCTTTGTCGTAATCTTATTTAAAATCTTAGTTGTAATATATAATCAGTTTGTCATTTCAGAACATTTTTGAGACCTTCTTAATGTTTTTTTATTCCCAATTTTGGGGAGGGGATTAAACATTTGTTTAATAGAATTTTGCAAATGACAGTGGGATTATTCTAATTTGTTTGGAGCCACTATTCTGTTCTCACCATAAATCTTAAAGAAGCTAAATGTTTTAAATTTGTCCCATTGTCCCTTCACTTTGATTCTCATTTGCCTTTGTTACTAAGAGGACTGAGACCTTTCTTATTATTTAAGGAAAAATATATACACACATACACACCCAGTCTTACCATATCATATTTGTGCTGTGGATTTTTTTTTTTTTAGTTGAGGGGGAGACCATTGTTATTGTGTATGTAAATAGAAAGATTTGAAACTTATTTATCTTTAATTGCCTGTACCTAACTTAAATATATTTGAAGCAGCTCAATGGATTTGAGGTTTTCCCACACAGACCCTAGATTTGAGGTATATATCTACCACTGTTACATACGATTTAATGTTTGTTTTGTTGCTTTCAAAGCTGTAAAGATTCAGTGTCTGATTTACCTCATGGTGATTATCTATACTTTCTGTTAAAGAGAATCATTGTTTTTGGATCTCAAAGGTCCAGATGCCATAATAATCTTATGAAATGGTTTCTCTGGCTTTTTGGGTTTGGGTTTATCTTTCATTGGTTTTCAGACTTTTATGAAAATTAGAGTACCTGTATAATGAGTCACTGATCTTTTCCCTCCTACTTGTCAACTGTTTAGTAAAATCCCAGAGGCAGTTTATTTTTTTTAATGTTTTATTTATTTCTGAGAGAGAGAACAGGGGAGGGTCAGAGACAGAGGAAGACCCAGAATCTGAAAAGGCTCCAGGCTCTGAGCTAGCTGTCAGCACAGAGCCCGACGTGGGGCTCAAACCCATGAACTGTGAGATCATGACCTGAGCTGAAGTCGGCCACTTAACCGACTGAGCCACCCACCCGNGAATCATTATACAGGTACTCTAATTTTCATAAAAGTAAGTCTGAAAACCAATGAAAAATAAACCCAAACCCAAAAAGCCAGAGAAACCATTTCATAAGATTATTATGGCATTTGCCCTTTGATTTAAAAATTAATTAAATTTAAAAAATAATCTAAATTCCTTTCTCTCATCTCTACTTCTCTGTGCAAACAGCTTTTACAACATTTGTAAATTTCTATTAATCCTTATGAATAGAGTTTTAGTTTTAAGTTTTCAATTTGTGTATTTGCCTTTTGGATAAAAAGCACATAATTTTTGAGTAGGAGACAATTTAGACAACAGAATGATCAAGCTAAATACCTTTAAGATAGTCTAATGAGTCATGTTCGAACTAATGAATTATTCTATTTATAGTGAATTCTTTGGAGTTTTCTACTAACCAGCACTTCTGCTTTTTTATATTTTGGATGATAATTGGTATATGGCATTATCTTCAGTCAGATACTGCAGAAACTTAAAACAGAATTTTTTTAATGTTTATTTTTACGAGAGAGAGAGAGAGCACAAGCCAGAGCAGGGAAAAGACAGGGCGGGAGACACAGAATCTGAAACAGGCTCCAGGCTCTGAGTTGTCAGCACAGAGGCAGACACAGGGCTCGAACTCTGGAACAGCGAGATAATGACCTGAGCTGAAGTTGGACGCTTAACCGACTGAGCCACCCAGGCGCCCTCAGAATCTTTAATGTTTATTTTTGAGAGAGAGATTGAAAGTGTACATGTGCCTGCGGGTGCATGTAAGTGAGAGGCAGAGAGAGGACAGGATCTGAAGGAAGTTCTCTGTTGACAGCAGAGACCCTGATGCTGCGTTCATTCAACCTCCCCAACTGTAATATCATGACCTTAGGTTGAGCCACCCAAGTGCCCCAGATGTTGCAGAATCTTAAACTGCTTTTTAAATGATTAACTTTTTACAATTTTGAAAATTGGCCATCAGATGCGAGTCCTATTTTGACCATTCCATATAAATTTACTATATAAACTATTAAATATGGTTAAAAAACCAGGAAACTTGTCTTTATTTAAGAAGACATGGGCTTTGGACAAGGCTTTTTTTTTTTTGGCCACTTAGCTGTAACTGGTCCTGAGTGTCATCCCACATAAGGTCTTTAATGGGAAGAGAAAAGGAAAATTGCATAATTTTGAAATCTATAAAAACTACCCAAAGCTTTTTCTTAATAATTTTGGCAACAAAGCTTGATTTCATCACTTGGCAGCAAAACTAGCTATTGATATCTTTTACTCATTTCTTTAATTGTGAAGATTCATGTTTCGTTGCAGAAATACTGTTCTGATTATAGGATGCTACCCCTTGACCCCACTGGGAGTATTATAGTTATTACTTTTATAAAATCTGAAAATTGTTGCCTTCTACATCTTAACTGTAAACATTTCAGATAGATTTATGGATCTACATTAGTTTTCCTTGTCTTAGAGCAGAACATTTGGGACCCTCTATCTTTGAGGCATCCTTTTGGTTGAATGTGTTATGAAGGATGGTCTACAAGTGATAATATTCAGTCACTTTTCTTCAGAAACTGTTACAGTTGGGTGTTAAATGATAGATGACTGAATGGTAGTAGGAATATTCAGCCAAATTTGTCCCAAGAGATGGCTGTACTTAGGATTATTACCAATAAGTTAGAAACCTTAAAGAAATAGAATCTGTGTGGCCAGACTAGGCACTAAAGAAGCCGTGTAGATCAGTTATAGAAGGATTTTTGGGAGTTCTGCCTACTGAGAGTGTCAAATTGTCTAAGTGTCAACCCCTGAGAGTTCTTTAAGACTAAAACATTGATTTCTGACATAGTTTTAATATTATGGGGCGACCAGATTGTCTTAAATCTTCAAAGTTTTACTCTCCAGAAAAGTTATATTATAACCAAATATTATTCTTCTGGGATACTAGAATAGTATCCATATCATAATAGGAAATCTGATAGTAATTTTTAAAAAGTGTTTATTTTCAGAGGGAGAGTGCGCAGGGGATGGGCAGAGAGAAAATCCCAAGCAGGATCCCCTCAGAGCCCAATGTGGTACTTCATCTTGTGAGATCAGGACCTGAACTGAATCAGGAGTCACGCTGCTTAACTAACTGAGCCACTGAGGTGCCCCTGATAATATTTTTATTTAAGTCTCAAAAAAAGTAAGCATCTTGTCAGATGATGTTGATGTCAACATTGAGGAGTACCTTACCTGGAACGTGTTCGTAGTAGGATTGCTGTAGGGTTGAAACATATACCCAGTGCATTGGAACAAGTGTTTAAAATAAGTAGGACAAGGGGAGGCAATGGGAGGTTCCTAACTGCTCAACTCCGAAGAGTTGGAGAAGGCTTCATAGAGAGGGCAGTAGTAAGAAATGGGTCTGTGTAGGAGTTTGCCAGGAGAGGGAGAAGGGCATTCAGTTACTACAAGGTAACTCTCTACAAGGCAAGAAATCAGGGTCAGTAGGTTAAAGAATAGAAGAGTGTAGTGGGAAGATGAGGTTGGGTAGATAGGTTAGAGCCGGATTATAAGTCTCTCTGTTTTACATGGTAAATTTGTGGATTTGGTTTTAAAAATAGACTGAGGCAGTGAGAGGTTTTTAACTATAGAATAGGTCTGTTTATATTAGCCTTCGGGGAAAAAACATTTGGAGTGTGTTGTCATGTATTGGAGTGGGGAGTGATCTGGGTAGACCATTTAAGGACTAGTGAGGGCAGAAATAACAGCCATAGTTGAGTAGTGCAAAGAGCAGAGCTTAATCTAAAGATGGAGCAGTCACCCGAGTCAATGAGGTGAAAGGAAACTACTGTATGTTGAGTTTCTACCCTACTACAGGAACTGTCAAGGGTGCTTTATATGATATGTTTGTAACTGATTTTATTCTCCACTGAAAAGCAGGAGAAAACATGATCACAATACAGAGAATAAAGAGAAAAAATTATACCTGTTTGAGAAAAAAGTTTTGAAACTTCAAAGAAGTCTTCAGAGAAGAGAAACTTGATGTTGATATATATTTATATGAAAGTGGAATAGATCCTACTGAGTCTCTTAAGGGATTTTTTTGTATAATGGAGTTAGTGATTTCCAAAACCTTGATTTCTGGGGCACATGGGTGGCTCAGTCAATTAGGCATCCAGCTTTGGCTCGGGTCACGATCTCACAGTTTGTGAGTTAAAGCCTTGTTGCATTGGGCTCTATGCTCACAGATCAGAGCCTGGCGCCTGCTTCATTCAGAATCTGTGTCTTCTCCCTCTGTCGGCCACTCTCCCCTTCTCACTCTGTCTCTCAAAAATAAATATTTAAAATTTTTTTAAAAAACAAAAAAATCTTGATTTTTGATGCTCTCTCTCATTTCATTTTTTTTTTAAAGATTATCTGTCTTTTAAAACAATCTTAGTTTGTTCCTGCCTCATGTTTGGAATTTTGAGAACCGAAAGAAAATTGTTGGGGAAACCTTCTTCCCAACTTAGTTATGTTTAGCATTTACAGGCAAGTGCTGTACCACTCCCTTACCAGATGAATTAGAAACATTTCTAGCCTGCCATCGTCCAAGAGAAACCTATAACCATAGGCCCCAAGATTAATCTCACTTAATGACACCTGGATTTATATTGTACTTTACAGTTCACTCAGTATTTTCATTTACTAGTGTCACTTTTCATAGCAACTTTGTGAAGTGGGCAAACGTCGCTACTTTTTTATGTGAGAAAAATGAATTTGGGATTGTTATAAATTTGAGGAAGTAGAGACCAAGATTTACTTTATTTTTATTTTTTTTTAATATTTATCTTGAGAGAATGCTTGCAGGAGCATGTGGGAGAGGGGCAGAGAGAGAGAGAGGAAGAGGGAATCCCAAGCAAGCTCCTCACTGTCTGGACAGAGCCCCACCCATGGGGCTCAGTCTTAATCTCACAACTGCAAGATCATGACATAAGCCGAAATTAAAGTTGTATACTTGAATTAATTGAATCACCCAGGCACCACACCATTTTTTTTTTATCTCATTCTCTTTTCTTTGCTTGTTAATCTGATTTTTAAAAAATCCATGAATAAGGTGTCATTATTTAAAACATGCAAAGCATGGTCAATCAGTTACTTAAATGAACATAAGGAGAAGATTTCTTTCAAAGATAGACAAAAATATATCACTTATAAAGAACAACATATACTTAAGATTTTGGAAATGGTTTTATAAAATAAAGTTAGTAAAGTGAATGTCAAAATAGTAGGGGGTCAGTAGGAAAGTAAGTTAAAGATGGGTGTACTTCTTCACTCTTCATAGCATTGCAGATTGTCTTTTTTTTTTTTTTTCTGAGTGCCTGGTGTGTAGCAAGTCCATAGGTTTGCTCATTATATGTCCTCAGGAGGCAATGTAATATAGGTAATAATGTAGCACTCTGCCACTAGCTTACCTTAGTTTCCTCATAAGGCTGATAAAAATATTCTTACTATTACATAAAATTGTAGTGAAATTTAAATAAGATACAAAGGGACTTCAGAGACTTGAATGAATAAAATTTGGGTTTTGTTTGTGATTTGTGGGGAGAGGAGGAGGGGGAGAGGTCTGTAGTTACCTGTGCACTGGAGAAAAAGTGACTTACGGCGGCCGTTTGAGTTGTCATGTTGAATTCATTCGGTCATTTGAATGATAATACATAGCATACATACACCTGCTGCCATTCAGAAAGATGGCTATTTATCTTGTAAAACTAATGTTTTAATAGCTCTTTAAAAAGGTCTTTTGAAGAGCTCTCTTGCAGAGAGATCTTAGCCCTTTTTACCAAGTTTAAATGCAGTGAAAGATTCCAGTTATAGTAGTTTATTCTTTCTTTAATCTTATTTTTTTGGAGAAAAATGATGACCAAGAATTACTGCTTTTGCTTGCTAGTGAAACAAAGTATATTTGTTTCAGGTGAATGGTTGGTTGCTTCACTTCTGTCCCATTCACATCAACTGATTAAAAAATGAGTTGCTAGGCAGTTTGGCTGGTTTTGAATAAGGTACCAGTAAAATGTATTGATTCCTGAGTTAAACATGCTCATTGTCGACCTGGAAGAACTCACCTATTCTAAGAATTTGTTTTGTTTCATTTTTGATGTTTATTTTTGAAAGAATGCGATGGTGGGGGAGAGGGAGAGACACAGAACCCCTGAGTCATCCAGGTGCCCCCGAGAATTTTTGATAACGAGAACCAAGTAGTACCTTTTAAAAGAGATTTGATATTTGTTAGCATGGTTACGATTTTGTTTTTGAGAAGAAATATTGTCCACAGAAAGAATATAGTTGCCATCTGTTAATCTTTAAGTTTGAGGTGTTCTGTGCTTAGTCTAAGGATCACAAATTAAATTCTAATACTTAAGAGGTAGAGTAGGAGACAGGAAATGTCTATTTTAAGAACTAGCTAAGGAAGCCTTCAACAAATCACTATAGAATGTTGCATAAATAGAAACACCCTGCCTGTATTTACAAACGCACTTTGTAGTGCCCTCTGAACAGACTACACTTCAGAACAATGACTTTTTTCAAAAAATGTATTGGGAAACTTAGTATAGTTGTTTGAATAATGATTTAAATTTATTATTGAAATGCATTCAGCTTTTCAGAGGAAAACAAAGCCACTAAGTTTCAGTTAATTATTTTCAGTAAATGGTTATGTTTTAATGTTACAACACTTGTTGAAAAGCTTTTTGTCACACATGATGAATGCTGGGAAAAGAAAACCAAACCAGTGGTATCCCGTCTGTCAAGGAACAGGTAAAGAAGTCTGTCACTTTCCTGTTCCTGCTCTACACACGAAGCACTTGCTCATTCTCCTGACATCCAATGCATTTACTCTAGGCAATAACCTCACATTTTACTATTCCACCTTACAGAGAATATAAAAGCCAATAATAGATGAATGTCCTAAAGTACTTGTCTTCAAATTTCTTGCTATATGTTATCTTTTTTCTCTCTTAAGTACCCAGACATTTGCTTCTGGAATCCATACTCGTTCTCTTTGCAGTATTTCTTCAATATTTTTAACTTGTCCCTTTCGTAGTGACCTCTTCATTTCAGCATTTAAAGATGTTTACTACTTTCACCTTAAAAAAATAAACTCTTACTGTATTTCTCACTATTCCCTTTTGCATCCAGACCTCTCAGATTGTATTGTATATCATAATTCATCATTTTCCATTCACAACACAGGCCACTCCTGCTCTTCTTTCTCCTTGCCCCACTGATAGACCAGTGTTACTCTCACTGAGATCCCTAGTGACCTCCTAGGTGCTCAATATTTATTGAATGAAGGTAATGCACATTTCAGTCCTTAATCTTGAAGTTTTAGAAGCATCTCAGCATTGTCATCGTGGAGTATTTCTTGAAACACTCTTTTCCTAGGGGCGCCAGGGTGGCTTACTCCGTTAAGAGTCTGACTTTGGCTCAGGTCAAGATCTCACGGTTCCTGAGTTCAAGTCCTGCATCAGGCTCTGTGCGGACAGCTCCAACCCTGGAGCCTCCTTCAGATTCTGTGTCTCCCTCGCTTTCTGCTCCTTCCTGCTGGTACTCTGTCTCTGTCTCTCTCTCTCTCTCAAAAGTAAATATTTAAAAAGAATTTTTTTTAAAGAATACTCTTTTCATAAAAGTCCCTTTATATCCTTTCCAAGTTTATTGAATGCTAGGATTCCTCAGGATATTATTGGTCATAGTTTTTTCCTCATGGTCTCCTGT
The DNA here is from genome assembly GCF_008692635.1 of Crocuta crocuta. Classification (NCBI taxonomy): domain Eukaryota; kingdom Metazoa; phylum Chordata; class Mammalia; order Carnivora; family Hyaenidae; genus Crocuta; species Crocuta crocuta. Next base: position 2,665,979 of record NW_027527808.1, read on the forward strand.
TTACTTCCATGGTCTTATTTACCACATATATTCTGACAACTCATTTTTATCACCAGCTTAAGCATCATATGTACAGCCTTCGGTACTAAACTTCTTCACTTGGGAACTTAAATTAAAAAAAAAAAAAAAAAAAAGTTAAAATTTTGAGTATTTGCTGTATACCAAAGAGCTAAGCACTTTTCATTTATTTCATTTGGTCCTTTGAGATAATAAATGAAAAGTGCTTAGCTCTTTGCCTGATAATTTCTCCATTTTTATAATAGAACAGTTCTCAGTCTCTAGTAAGCATCAGAATTACCTAGAAGGCTTTTTAAAATGCAGATTTCTGGGTCCTACCACCACAGTATCCTGATTAGGGCCTGAAAATCACATTTCTAGTAAGTTCCCAGATAATGCTGCTGGTGCTGATTTAGAAGCTATACTTTGAGAACTACTACATTAGAAAGACAAAATAAGCTGCTTCACAACTGTCACAGAGCTGGGAAGTGGCAGAGAGGAGATTTGGTCCCAGGCTGTATCTAGAGTTTACCCATTTAACCCAAACTTCACTTCAGACATACTAAACTACCTCTTTCTTAGGTATGATGTCAGACTCAGTATCTTCATAACTACCGAAGCCTCTGAAACTGGTCCTCTTCCAGGGTTTCCTGACTGCTGTTAGTATAGGCTGGAAACTTCCCTCATTACCTTCAAACCTGCCTTTTCCATATTCAGTCTGTCACCAAGCTCTGTTGGTTCTTCATCCACAAATTTTCTCATACTTACCTACTTCCATTTGCTGCTCTCTTCAACCAAGTCAAGGCCAGCATCCGTTCTTACCTGAATTTCTAAAATAGCTTCCTAACGAGTCCTCTTTTTGCCTTCATTTAATACATATAATATCAGGACCCTTTTTAAAGGTAAATGAAATTAATACCTTGTTTAAAATCGTTCCACTGCTTTTAGATGAAAAGCCAAAATCCTTACCATGGTCTGCAGGTCATGTAAGACCTATCTGTGCCTGCGTGAAAGGATCAATATATGCTCCTTTCTCGTCTTCATTATGCAGTTCTGTAATTCTATTGGCCTCTTGGAACATTAGTGCCAGATCTATTCAGTGATTTCAGGCTTTATAACTATGCACTAGAACCATTACTGGGTGGAATTCCATTGTATAAATGTACCACAGCTTTGCTCACCATGGATTTTTTTAATTAAGCATCTGCTTATGTAAAGAGGAAGGATTTCTATTTTTGTTATTTAAAAAATTTTTTTTATCTTGAGTGTTGGGAAGCCAGATCTAAGAACAGAGTAGTAATATCAAAAATGAATCATAAATGGCCAGTAGAGAACAGATTGCCCATAAAAAGTGGCATTTATGTTTATTCTTGAGAGAGAGCATGAGTGGGGGAAGGGCAGAGAGAGAGGGAGACACAGAATCTGAAGCAGGCTCCAGGTTCTGAGCTGTTAGCACAGAGCCTGATGCCGGGTTCTAACTCATGGACTGTAAGATCATGACCTGAATGACCTAAGCCAAAAAGTTGGATGCTTAATCGACTAAGCCACCCATGTACCCCCAGGTTTTTTGTTTATTGACAGAGACAGAGGCAGCATGAGCAGGAGAGGGACAGAGAGAGAGGGAAAAAGAGAGAATCAATCCTAAGCAGGTTCTACCTCAACATGGGGCTCAAACCCACAAAACTGTGAGATCATACATGACCTGAGCTGAAACCAAGAGTTGCATGCTTAGCTGACTGAGACTGAGCCACCCGGAAGGTATTATTAATGTTTTGGGGGGGGCGGGGGGGGGGCGCCCGGGTGGCTCATTCAATTGAGCATCTGACTTTGGCTCAGGTCATGATTCTGCCACTTGTGAGTTCGTAGACCCGTATCTGGCTCTGAGCTGACCGCTCCAGAGCCTGGAGCCTGCTTTAGATACCCGGTTTCCCTTTCTCTCTGCCCCTCCCCTGCTTGCATTCTGTCTCTCTCTGTGTCAAAATTAATAAGCATTAAAAGTTTTTTTTAATTAATATTTTTGAGAGCGAGCATGTACACCCCAGCATGAGTGGGGGAGGAGCTGGGAGGGAGACAGGGCATCTGAGGAAGGCTCTGCACTAACACTGCTGAGCTAAAGTTGGACACTTAACCAGCTGAACTAACAAGGCACCCTATAGAAGTACCAATAGGATGCCTGGGTGGCCCAGTCGGTTAATTGACTAACTCTTGGTTTCGACTCCAGTCAAGATCTCATGGTTTGTGAGTTCGAGCCCTGAGTCAGGCTCTATGCTGAGGATGTGGAGCCTGCTTGGGATTCTCTCTCCCTCAAAATAACTTTAAAAAAGATAATGAATACAAGTATGAGCATTGTATTTTGAAGCAAGGAGACCTAAGAAACTGTTTCAGTAATCCAATGGCTAATCCAAGAGAATGATGATGCCTGAATTAAGGGAGTGGTAGAGAAAAACAGAAGGGATGAAACAGATTTAAAAGAAATTTACAGATTGGAACCAGAAGTGTTAATATCATTAGTAAGTCTTTTACACTGCCTTTCACATCCTTTCCATGTATCAAGATTAACTCTAAGGAATTACCTCTTCTCTGAAGTCTTCTTTACTATTCTAACTTTAATTGGTCGTTTCCATTGCGGAATCAATACAGAAACAATAATGTTTTACACATCTCGTACTTAGTACTAGCAGTAGCTGCTGTCACTGGATGCCAGACACCGTAACTGTAACACTTGACTTGCATTATTACCTAATTTAGTTTCTATATCAAATCTGTGATCTAGTTGGAAGCATTTGAGGAAACTGAGACACTTGCTTACATAGCCACTAGCCTAATTCACTCTGACTCTAAAGCTCATTCATATTGAGCACATTGTACTTACTGTTGAGTGTGTACTTGTTCTTGTGGTTGAAAACCATGTCTTAGATTTTGTTCCTTAATTATATTAAACATATAGTAGACATTTAATACTTACAGTATTTTTCTATTTAGTTTTCATAGGAAACAATACCAAGGAGGGAGTGGTGTTTTGATGATGGCTATGGTATGGTTATAAATAACAGATTTTTCTACATCTCCTTTCAGACCTGGATGGCGCTCTACTCTCAGGGCCAGACTGTGATAGGAATGTGAATACAAATTTATTGGCTGAAGCCAGCTCCAGTCAGGATGGAGGTGATGCTGGTAGGTGCAGTAGGATTTTATTAGTAAGAGTATGTTTAGGATTTAAAGATTTGGAAGTGTTTGTGTTCATGTTTAAGGACCTACTGCAGTTTGTTTCCGGTCTGTCTTTCTAATCTGTTTATTTATTTTCAAGGAGGCTCCACTCCCAGCCAGGTGCCTCTCAGTTTCTTTCCCTTAAAGAAGAGTAGCTATGCTTGTGATAATGCTTTGGAAGCCTGGTAAACACAAATGGATGGGTGTTCCTTATTCTTTTTGTGGGACGCATTTATTTAGAGATTCTAGAATTCTTAAATATCAAAATAATTAAGTAAATAGACATGGTGGCTTGCTGCTAGTATATACATGGAACAAAAATGATAATTTCCAGTGGTGATTAATGTATTTTAATTAGCTTTGATGTGAAATAATAGTATGGTTAGTGATAGCAATAAAAAATGTTAATTCTGAATATTTCTATCATTTGAACTTTGGGAGAAGTAAAGGCAAAGAATCCATGAATATTCTAGAGAATGATGTGAGTCTACATAAATTAGGAGAGGAAAAGCTTTCTTAACAGAAGAATGCCAAGCTAATAAATACAGAATGATAGAATTGAAAAAATACCCCACAGGAAATCATTCAGGATCATCCATGGATGTTTAGCCCCTGTCAACGTGCTTACCCCACAATGACTGGGCAGAAGATTGTTGTAAGAGCATATTCACATAGTCTCTGTATCATGCCAGAGATTATTCCAGTTACAAAGAAGAAGAGATTTCTTTACAATAAAAGAAACAACCTGCCTCTTGACATAATGCAGTAGCAGGTGTACAACATCAACTATGTACTACTCTTGCCAAAATGTTTAACCCAGATCTATTCATGGGGAGATACCAGACAAGTCTACACAAATCTAGCCACTCTGGGTTTTTTAAATGTTAATGCCATGAAAGACCAGCAGAGGAACCACTAGACTCCAGGAAACTAACCAAACGCATTGCCAGTCCTGATTACATCAGGGCTCTAAAATGAGTAAAGGGGCATTCGGGGAACAGTTGGAAATTTGAATGTGTAGTATGGGTTAAATGGGCAATTTTAAATTTCTTGGATGTGATAAAGGTACTATGGTTATGTCTGAAAAAGTTCTAGAAGATTCATCCCATATTGAGTGGTGAAGTGATGAATGGGCAAATTTTCAAATAATAACCTAAAAGGTATGTATGTATATACGTAGAAACAACATGCGGCATGACTAACTTTTGTCAAAGGTACATAAGGGGATATAGATGTTCATTGATTCAACTTCTCATAGCTTTGGAAGTCTTTAAAAAATTGATGGGGGTGGGAACAGTTAAGGGTGCTCTTCACATAAAGCTTTCAGAGGTTTCTGAGTGCAGTATGCACTGACCAAAATTAAGCCATAATTCCGAAGGAAAGAAATTTCCTTAAGGTGATTTTTCCCTGCTGTCGAAAAGAATTTACAAAAAGTTTGGAAATGAGTAGTTTACAGATCAGATGAGTTGAATTCTGAAGACTTTTTCCTTGTACGGGACGTCATGAAATCTGGTTGAGGAATGATTTAGAATGGGGTATGTGAATTCCTATATGAAATTTTAATTTCTGCACATAAAACATTTTCAGTGGGTGACGGTGCATATAATTCATCTCCTTTTCAAAAAAGTAAACCCTGGATTTAAAGTCATTTCTCTGACTGAGATCAGCCTTTGTCTTACATTTGACTTAAGAAAAACACTGCTTTCTTCTTAGTTTGCCATTAGGGAAAAATGTACCCTGAAGGATACTATTGAACAGTGAGCACAATTTTAAAGTAGATCTTTAATGACCTTAATGATCTTCCAGTGTATTGAATTATAAAGGCAGTACTTTGTTCAGCTGCTCATATACTTTCTATAAGTAGTAATTTCTACTGTTAAAAGAATTTGGACAGATAAAAGAAATTTGGGATGAGGTTTTCTTAATTTGAATTTTGTATTCTAGATATGGTGTCTCTTGTCTGTTATCCTGGATGCTTTTTATCAGATCTTTAGATTATTTAGAGAAATCCACAATCTCAAGTATTAAAAACTTTTTAAAAAACTTAGTTTATTTTGAGGGAGAAAGCAAGTAGGGTAGGGGCAGAGAAAAGAGGGAGAATCCTAAGCACACTCCACAGTGTCAGCACACAGCCTGAGCTGAAATTGAGTTGGATGCTTAACCCACTGTCTCACACAGGCACCCCTCAAGTATTAAAAACTTTTAGGGCTATTCTGTTTATTCTTGTGTTTGTTTCTTTGAGAGAGAGCGCATGAGGGGCGGGAGGGACAGAGAGAGAGGGAGACAGAGAATCTGAAGCAGGCTCCAGGCTCTGAGCTGTCAGCACAGAGCACCATGTGGGGCTTGAACCACCACCTGCGAGATCATGACCTGGGCTGAAGTCAGATGCTTAACCAACTGAGCTACCCAGGCACCTCTATTCTTATACATAGTGAAATGATACTAAGTTGAGGATATCAGCATATCTCACATGATTTCTGATATTTTCCAAGTATTTTGAGCAAGTAAAAAATAGTATATGTATTAGCAGTCACTAGATAACATTTATTCAATAAATAGTTGAAGGGCATATGTTTTGGACATTAGGTGAGTAAAACAGTTCTTGTTCTCAGCTTTTTCATACTGATTTCAACAAGAACTATGAGTCAAAGCTCAGACTTCATGTAGAAGTGTAAAACTGAAACTGATAGGTTTGTGTTCACAGGCTACCACCCCCTTCCCAATCTCCACCCTCCACACACACACTCGCATGCACACACACATATGGTGTCTCACTTTAGGGTTCTGAAAACTTTGCCTCAGACAGAAGTACATTATAGTTTAATTATATAATTGTCAATTCAGAGTCTTTCCTAACATTGAAAAGCAGTAAAGACATTCCAAGTATAAAACAATTTACATTAATAGCAGTGAATTTTTAAGTTTATTTATTTTGAGAGGGAGCAGGGGTAGTGGCAGAGAATCCCAAGCAGGCTTATGCTGTCGGTGCAGAGCCTGATACAGGGCCTACACCCGTGAACGGCGAAACCATGACCTGAGCTGAATTCAAGAGTTGGATGCTCAACCGACTCAGCCACCCAGGTCCCCTAATTATAGTGAAATTTTAAACACTTTGGAGATCTTTTGCCTTGTTAGTTATTGATACTTTCACCAAAGATGAAATATTAGGTTATTTTAATTTTTTTTTTTTTTTCTAGGAGAGAGAGAGACAGCATGAGCAGGAGAGGGTCAGAGAGAGAGGGAGTCACAGACTGAAACAGGCTCCAGGCTCTGAGCTGGCAGTCAGCACAGAGCCCGACGCGGGGCTCGAACCCACGAACCGCGAGATCATGACCTAAGCGAAAGTCGGACACTTAACCGACTAAGCCACCCAGGCGCCCCTAGGTTATTTTAATTTTTAAGAGAAGTAGTATATCTGGCAGATACAGAAAAATGAATTTTTAGGAAGTCCTTTTTGACAAACATTCTTTTCTAAAATTCATGGTTTTTGTGGGAGGAAAATTAATAAATTACTGCACAAGTGAGCTAGCATATAGCCTAGAAAGGAGTGTTCAGGCAGAGGAAAGTAGAGTTAAGTGCAAAGGTCTCGTAGAGGGTCCCATTTTCCCATGGAGGAACAGTACAAAGGCCAGTATGGCTGAAATAGAGTAACCAGGGGTAGTGGTTAGAAGCAAGGGCTAGAGTACATAAGGCTGTGTAAGGTATTGAAAGTCTTAGGTTTTTACTTCGAATGAGATATGGGTAGTCCTTGCAGGCTTTTGGGCAGAGCAGTGCCAGGCTCAGAATTAAAAGTTCTGAAAGAATCGCTAATTGCTATGTTGAGAGCAAACTGTAAGAGGGCAATATTGTGAGCCCGGAGACAAACTGATGGCTATTGAAAATCATCCAGAGGCAAGAGTAGGTGATTGATTAGATCAGGGTGGCAATAGCTATGGAGAATTCTGGATATGTTTACATTGCCACAGGATTCCTGGATTCAGGAAAATACGTACAATATTCAAGAAGGAATCTTATCCATGGGTGACTGGCTGGCTCAGTCCGTGGAGCATGCAACTCTTGATCGCAGGGTGGTTAGTTCAAGCAGTCACACTGGGTTTAAAGATTACTTAAAAATAATCTTAAGAAGTAAAAAGGAAACATATCCAAAGGAGGTAATTTTTATCTTAGCTAGTCTAAAGATCCTCCAGCACAAATTCCTTAAGGGACATTGACTATACTAATTCTACTTTCTGGACTTAAGGATGGAGTTAGAGAGTTCTGATGAATCCCCCAAGAGGGCATTCAGCTACCTTTCCTCAGTGTATTTGAAACAACAAATGGGTATAATAATGCAAGAACCTTGAATTTGTAATTTTCTTGTATTTACTCTTCGTTCTTAGTCCATTTTTCAATGCTGATTAGTCTTAAAAAACAAGATTATGTGATTATTTTGGGGACAATAAGGACACTTCCATTTCACAGCTGGGCTTCAGGGTGATAGTCTCAGATGATATAATAATGAGGAATAACGAGATAGCACTGATTTCAGTATGTTTGAAATACACTATAAAAGTACTTTCTTGTGGCCTCTATGTACTATTTGGATTTTACTAAATTTTCCTCTCCCAATGGTTGAATTATATTTTAAATTTTAGTTTTTCTATTTAAGATGCCTGCCAATCAGGGTATTATGATTAGAATAACAAAATATGGGGGGGGGAGCATAATAGAGTATGAAGACATGTCAGTTTCAGACTAAAATGTAGAGATTTTTATTTAGCTATTTATATTAAGCTGCTCCATCATAGTGCTCATAAAATATAAATAAATTTATTCTGTTTTTCTTTTAATTCTAATAAGAGACAGGTCTTTATTACCATCATTACATCAGAATGACTTTTCAATTGTATTAGGTACTTCACATGATTTCAAGTATGGCCTGATGCCTGGCCCTTCAGGTGATTTCAAGTATGGATTGCTACCAGGTACTTCAAATGATTTCAAGTATGGATTGATACCAGGTGCTTCAAACGATTTCAAGTATGGATTATTGCCTGAATCTTGGCCAAAACAAGAAACTTGGGAAAATGGCAAGTATTAGTTATTTAAACATCTACAGAATTTTAAGATTATTATTGACAATTAAAAGCTTCCATATTCTGAGTTTTTAAAAACTCGGATAGTATCGTAGCCCTATAATCCCCGTTTTCAAGGATAGACAAGGTTTTTGATAGCAAGTTTTCTGCTTAATATATAATTGCTTTTGTGTGTGTGTGTTTTGTTTTTATTCTCAAAGGTGAATCATCTCTAATCATGAACAAGTTAAAATGCCCTCATTGTAGCTATGTAGCCAAATACAGACGAACACTAAAAAGGCATTTGCTCATTCATACGGGAGTCAGATCATTTAGCTGTGACATTTGTGGAAAACTGTTTACTCGCAGAGAACATGTGAAAAGACATTCCCTGGTAAGTAACTTTAAATATAACTGATTTTTGAGATAAACTGTCTTTCAGTGAAGTTTAAGGTATTTTAACACTATTAACTGAAATTTAGGGAAGGTTTATTATTAATAAATTGCCTTAAGTAGAAATGTGATTTATGAACTGAACTTCATACAGAAAAACAAGGGTATACATTCACTCATTGTTACATGGGTAGTTTAATTTGAGTGGTTCAAATGCATTATTGTCCATACTATCCTTATATTGGATTTTTCCCCCCTTCAATTAGGTGCATAAAAAGGATAAAAAATACAAATGTATGGTGTGTAAGAAGATCTTCATGTTAGCAGCCAGTGTTGGAATAAGACATGGATCTCGACGCTATGGTGTTTGTGTAGACTGTGCAGATAAATCACAACCAGGAGGGCAAGAAGGTGTAGATCAGGGACAGGATACAGATTTCCCTCGGGATGAAGAATATGAGGAAAATGAAGTAGGAGAAGCTGATGAAGAGCTGGTTGATGATGGAGAAGATCAGAATGATCCATCTCGATGGGATGAATCAGGAGATGTTTGTATGTCTCTAGATGATTAACTGACCTATACTCCTCAAGGATGCTGCATTTGGACATAATATGAATCGACAATTTGAATTGTTGAACTTGAAGGCTTGCAAAATATGGTACATGCTGGATGGTAGTTATGTTGCTGTGAAAACTGTAGGGTCAAAAAGCCTTATAGCAAAAAAAAAATTTTTTTTTATATTTGCACAGGACTGTACAGCAGACAACCTTGTGGTTGGATTACATGGAGTCCCCACATCTTCAGTCAGTTATCAAAGTAAAATATTTTTTATTTATAGGATATACAGTAATTATTTGGGTCCTACAAATATATAGTACCTGTCCTTAAAGAGCTTACATTCATGTGCCACTTAAACATGAATGAAGAAAATCCATTTATGAGACTACAGTGACAGCAGACAGACCCAATTACTCTGTCCATCAAACCACTCAGGCTAGTTTGTACTAGTAGAGTTTTGTTTCTATTTTTATTTTTATTAATTTTATTTTTTTTTAATACAGATTTTCAGTGAGGGGCCTTTTCAACCCCATTGGTTCTACTTTTCTGTATTTTTCCATTTTAGTTTGCTTCATAACTTAAACCAAGTCTCTTCTAGTCTTAGGTATTATTTCTCAATTTTGTGCTGATGGGCATGTTTATAAGAACTGGAGAGGTAATTTATTGGAATGAACTAACTGACTTCCTCCATTCCCCCTTTCCTTTTTGACATGAATTTTAGTACTTCACACATGAAGAAATGATGTTGCAAAGTTAATGTGGCGAAGTTGACAAATATACCACTAAAATGATTATGATTTAGAAGTAACTTTCTCCTGCTGCTCTAATCTGATAAATGGTTACCATATGACGTTTTCTGACATGGTATTCGGTTTTGGGTATCTGTTACTTTGGCACTATTCTGGTTTGCCTTTTTAATTTTGCCAGTGTACTATACCTCAGTCCTATTTGAAAAGACAGAAATCTAATCGAAAGAAAAGTCATAGAAACAATAAGTAAAATGATTTGTTTTTCCTAATTTGACCTCCATGTCCAGTTTGGTTAGCTTGTTATGCAATATAAGTGAAATATCAGGTTTTTACTCCTGTGCCCTTTTTATCATTAAAAATAACACAAAAAGTGCATTCTCTCTTGTTTGATACTGGGATATTGAGTGTTTTGAAATTATGATAGATCATTATATTTCAATTCCTCAAAGTTACTACATCTTCATATATAATCTTGTAGTCACCATGATTCAGCAGTCTGCAAAAATCTTACAAATAAGATACTGAGAGGCTTTACAATTATTCTGTTAACTAAATTCTTCAGGGTACAGGGGGTGATGTATTAAGTTGAAATTGTCAGATTTATTTAGCCTGATGACAGATGAATTAGCTGATTGTTAAACTCACAGCAGCATTTCACATAATATTAACATGCATGACATTTATCAGGAACATATTGTATATTATATAAGATTGAGGGATATCATATTTTCAGCTTTCTTTTAAATAGAAATTGAGTATATTTTCCTATTTTATATCAGGTCACTAAATTATGCTATTTGCGTGGAAAAAATTGCAAAGTATACTTTGACAGACATAATCCTTTTGGTGCTCCATCTGATCAAAGTTGAAAAGTTGATACTTTTTTTAAGAGACAAGCTTTCTCATTGTCTCCGTTTTCAGTAGTATAATGGTTTAATGTTAGACATTGATGTTTCTGCTTGGATAAATCAAAGATATAAAATACAGTTACATGGTTAGATACATCTTTTGTCATCTAAACTTGATTGTAGTTTCTACATAATTGTAAAACTGACATGAATAGTTTGGTTTGATTTTTGTTTAAGACTGAAGAGTACATCTTATTCTCAGTGTTCTAGACAAATGAGTATAATGTAATTCTGGTGGGGTCCAAAGTAGACGTTAGTTGGGCAAAGATACTATGAATGAAAAAGTATTTTAAACGTAAAATGTTCTGCTTTGTGAATATGTAAGTATAGTATAAAGATTTCTTTCATCCCATTATTCCCCTCCTTTAAAATAAACCATAGTTTACAATTGGTAGATCTGTCTATATATAAATATATATTAAAGAGAAAAGATATATATCTGAAAATCACCTAAATCTGCTTTATTAGACTACAGTTCACTTATTGCATAGAAACTGGACTTGGCTTTACATTCTTAATGTACTTTTACTTTTCCTCAAGATATGAACTTAACTCTCTTTAAACTGAATTTTCTTTTACTACTTAAATCATTTATGTATATCTGGTAAATTATGACCAAATTTTTGTTAGATTGCATACAGTAAATTGAAATACACACTTGGTACACTACGGGATTGTTGTGCTTTTGTTTTGGTTTTAGTTGGAAACAAGGTTTGATGTAGATGGCTTGTTACTGTTAATTTAAAATATTCTATAATTGTCCATTACTTTTTATGTTGTGTTGTGACAGATTTGGCTATATTTTTAGTCAACTGAAATATGATACTTTAAAAGTTTGTTTTTAGAAAGGTAATCCAAAGGAATAATGTTTATACTCTTGAATATATTAGCCTCAGCCTATATAAAAAGTTCTTCTTTAAAGTAAACATTTTACCAGAAACAGAACTGACAGATTTTTCTACTTGCTGACTGCCTAACTTATTTTATTTCATGATCTCGAGGGACTGCCTTTTCCCTTCTAGGTCTTTTTTAAAAAATAGTTTTAGTACTAAGGTATACTACTGGACTTTTTTTTTTAAGTATATTCTTTTTCTGACTTACAGTACAATTTCAGGAAGTTGATAGATACTAAGAACTTATGATTGGTCTCAGAGGTGACAATGGAATACTCATAATTTTGTCTGCAGAGCCCTGGCAGAATTATGTGTTAATACATTTGCTGAATTTTTCTCTTGTAACTTCTTTTTTAAATGAGAAACATATTTTAGAGCTTGTAATTTTAATGAAGAGGAAGAATATAAACTGTTTCTTTCCTATTCGCTTGAGTAACAGACCCTCTCATATAAATCAAGATCATGTATTATTTCTTAGGATTCTCAGAGACAGTTACTTCCATATGGTCCCTGCATTATTGGCCCTCATTATTCATATTCCCTAGATGTTTTGCTAAATTTTAGCACCCTAGCAATTAAGAGCTTAAAAAACCTGTAGGAAGGGGAAGCTGAACACTAATGAATAGCTTTGAAATTTGACAGGGTGGGGAACACTAGCTGGTTTTGGTAGAGCTGTCCTGCTGGAGAAGAGTGAAAATGAATGAGTTAATTCCTGTAAAGCGCTTAGAACATTGTCTGGTACATAATGGGAGCCTAACGCATCTTAGTTCAGTAATAGATGTGAACCACAAGGAAAGGGGGAAATAAGGAAAGGGGGAGAAAATAGAAAATGAAAGGATCAGGGTTGGGAAATTTATATTCATACAGTACAGTGTAAAAAGCCTGAAGATGACTGGAAAAGTATAATACAGGGCAAAGTGTGATGGAAGAGGAGTTTAAAAAAATAAATTTTAAAACTTCGGTAAACTTTATATATATTTTAAGGATTCTGTCAACATAGAAGAGTTTATTTTTCTGAATGATTCAAAAAGCTACCATTTTTTTTAGTGCCTACATGTGCCATTGCGCTTTACATTATTTTATATAATTCCCTATAAGGTGGGTGCTATTGTCTCCATTTTATGGAAAAGAAAGGCTCCAAGAAATTTGCGTAATATAACTTGCCCAATGTAACACAGCTACTAAGTGGTCGAGCTGGGTTTTGACCAGATCTGATTCTGAAGCCCATGCTCTTTTTAGGGGGCTCTATTAACTGCCTCATTCAACTTTTTGTAGAATTTCAGTGCTTTAAAGCAGTTTGTGTATGGAGACCTGTTTTCCCCATAAAACATCATGTTAGGAATTTGAGTGTCTAATCTTCCCTCTCCCTCAAATATCCTTATCACTCTTTTCCTCCTAATACAGCAGTTTTGTCACCTGACTATAAGACACCTGACCTCAGTGTAGCACATGCTATTAACTGGCTGTGGCGTTTTATTTTTAAAAGGATGGTTTTAAAGTGAAGAACTAGATGTGAACCCCAGTTTTTGTGCCGTTCAGTCACCCAGATCCTTAAACTTAACTATGGTACATAATATATGTGCTTAGAACTAACAGGTGTTTTTTCTTAGTCACTTTAGGATTTAAAATGGAAAGTTTTTTTCCTGCTGTATCCCTGCTTTCACGTGAGGTTGAACAGTTCTAGGTAGTTTAAAATGTGTTAGGGATAAGCACACTTGAAAAGATGTTTTCTAGCCCTGAATTTTATGACATTGGGTACTTAATTTGGAGTACACTGGCTATTGAGAATAAAATTTTGAGTTGAGGAGAGGGATGGTTGAGGCCATTATGAAATGGGAGAATCAGCATTTTAAACACTGTAAACATAAAAGAACGCTTTCTTCTGCCTGCTGTTTGTAAAAGCTCTTTGGGAAGATCTTTTACGAAGACCAATTTTTTAAATGTAATTTACCTACCTAGTATAAGTGTCCTAAGACATGTATGTAAACTTCCAAAACTGTTTTGTCTGTGTATTTAGAAAATACACAAGAATCTTTATCAAACCTAAAAATATAAACTTGTGAGCACTAAACTTGCTTCTGGCTTTGTGAATTTTGTTGACTCTGACATTTAATTCAGATTTCTTTTCAGTGAAAGTATTAATTTAGACTAATTGGGGTAGTCGAACACCTTTGTAAATTTTGACTTATGTATAATTCAGATGTCTTTGTACTAAGGTTTACAAGTTTGAATTACAGAATGTTAGGGTTTTTTGGTTTGTATGTTTTTATATGAAGTACATAAATGACTCAAACTACCTCCTAGTAACACTTGGAGAGCTGCTTTAATTAATAGATAGCAGTGATCTGTAATCAGTATTTCGTCTAAATCTTTTACTTTTGGGATTCTCTAGGTTTTAGAAAACATTAAAATATTTCCCCTCTAATTTACACGTGTGCATAATTTTGGAAGTGGATTGAAAAGCAAAGGCAAACTACTTCACCCTATATTGACTGCATTTTAGGAGACTAATGAATTACAAGTAAATATGTTTCAGGTCTTTGAAACTTTATAGAGAAAACATACTTCCCTATTTTATTTTTTTTATAGGGATTTGTGGTTGTGGTGTACATAATAGAACAAAGGAGATCACAGAATGACCAGATACAGACTCTACTAAAGAAAGGAAAGTTTTGTTTGGAGAAGGGTGCCGTGTAACATGTAAACGCCTAGTGTCTTAAAACTGTAAAAGCCATCATATGGCAGAATAATTACATATGTTCTGTATGGTTCCAACAGGCTAAGATTGGGACCATTTGACTCCAGATTAAAAAGCAGCTTTTAATAATTATCCAAAGATGAAATGTAATTGCTTCAGAAAGAAACCAGATGTCCTATTGCTGGAGATGTTCTAGAGAAGGTGAAAGATTACCTGATAAGCCTTTTGGCTAAGGTGATATTGACCAAACAGTTCTATCCAAAGATGTTTTTTTGTTTTGCTTTGTTTTTTGCTTAAACATTTTTGGGCCATTGTAGTTAACTAGTTTTTTGATTAGCAAGAACACTGATAGAATTATGCATAAGTATCTCATGACACCAAAAAGGACGCAGTGGAAATTAAGAACAATTGGTTCAGCTTTATGGAAAAAATTGTTATTTGAGCTTTTTTTCTTTTTCACTTTGTACATCATCACAGACCAATGTTTGGAAGGTAGTGTAGGAAATTAAATTACTGGGTCTTTGGTTAGATGAGAAAATTAAAGGTCCTTCAGATCTTAGTCTGTGTTGTTACTTTTTCTCAATTTTGAACTAAAGGAGGTAATAAAAGATGGACCACAAGAAATCTATTCAGTTAAAGTGAATTAGACAATAGGCGGTATTACTACATGGTGCCTTTACATGCTATTGATACTATCTGAGTGCCAGCCAGATATTTTTTTTCCAACACAACCAAAGTTTGACAGTAATTACTAATCTTCCAGGCATAACTAGGTATGTTTTAGAATATTACTGAACATATGCAGAAGACAATCTTCCTTCGTAGCACATGTCTGAACAGTCACTCAGAAAAAGAAAATGACACAAAGTATTTCAGGATACTTGTAGAATTTTTTTTAAGTTTATTTAAGACAGAAACACCGTGAGCTGGAAAGAGGCAGAGGGAGAGAGAGAATCCCAAGCAGGCTTTGCGTGGTCAGTGTGCAAAGCCCAACACGAGGCTCAAACCCACAAACTGAGATCATGAACTGCAATCAAGAGTCGGACAGGACATTTAACCTACTGAGCCACCCAGGTACCCCAATTGTAGAATTTTTTAGGTTGAAAGAAATTTTAATGTTTATTTTTGAGAGAGAGCATAGGGACTGGGGAGGGGCAAAGAGGGGGACAGAGGATCTGAAGCAGGTTCTGTGCTTGCAGCAGCAGTTCTAACTCAGAACTGGGAGATGATAACCTGAGCCAAAGTTGGGCACTCAGCTGACTGGGCCACCCAGGCAACCCTAGGCTGAAAGAAATTTTGAGAAAGTAATAATTGATTCCCAGGGAAGTTACTACAATGACTTTGCAGTCAATTTTGGGATCCAGGATTTCTGAACTTCCATTTCAGTATTTTACTAAGATTTAGGAAAACTGAAATTAGAGACTACAAAGTATTTAAATGCAATCCCTGCCATGTAGTCTGAGCTCAAAATCATTTACTAAGTGATTATTAAAAGACTGTCAGCAACTTTTTTAGGAATTTGCTTGCTACTATATAATGGCATATAGTTAACGAGCTAATTTTGTTTACAAGTAGTTTGTGTTGCCGAGCACGGGGATCCCTTGGTTGGGACTCTTTCCCACAATACCTCCATAGGTGACCAGTATCTGAAGACCTAACCAAACCCAACCTCTAGCAAATCTCATGATAGAAATCTCAGTGCAAGTAGCCTTTTGATTTTTTTTCTTAACCTACACCATCCATATAACTTGAAGTACTTAGTGACAAGAATAAAAGCCATTTGCTGTAAAATGATCGTTTTAAAGTGACTGGCCTAGTCCCCACTAACATCGTGAAGTGTCTAATATTCCGTGTATATAAGGAAGTGAAAACCTACAGTAACCTCTATTGGAGTTGATGCTTTCATGTAGAGTGCAACAATGCATCAATAAAGATCATTTAGATCTGATGCTTTTGTTGATGATGATTTCTATATTTGTAAAGAGGCATGTTGTGTAGGCATTTATGTTTTACCATATAAAAGACAAATTGTGTTCATATGGAAGATGATTAGTACTTTTGTCACCCTCACCCTCTCCCCTGTTCTTGACTCATCCACTTGGATTTTGGTAAGATCTAGATTCCTAAACTGGGATGTTGGCATTTTAATAGACACATGGGTAATTCTCCGAAGTAGACTTTACCACACTGATTTTTCAAGTAACTGCCACCTAAAGCATTAAATCAATTAACTCATTACAAAGAATCACAATTCTAGGAACAGAATCCATGTCCAAGAGTGCTAGCCCAGGGAACTGTCCTCACCGTGGCAAGGGAGATTTGAACAACAGCTTTATATGTGTTGGTGTGGATTTTCTCTTACTTGGTAGTCTTAAATTTGCCTCCTTTTAGGATTTTGTCATTTTGTAGGTCTAAACATGTTTATTAGAATCCTACATTAGGTTTCAGGCAGGTAGTTTCATTCTTTCTAAACTTTTGCCTTTACTTGGGCCTTCTGAAGGTAGCTGACTTACTGGCATCCCAGTCTGTTTTCTGGCCCTTTTTTAATACTGGTGACTTACACCATACTCAAAAATGTGAGCTCCCATTTTAGCCTATGGATTCTTTTCTTTGGTTATATAGATATATATTGAATACCCATTTGGGTGAAAATGGTTACCTGTGATGGATAAGATCACACTATATTCAGTTCTCAACTGTACTACAAGCCATTTGCAATGGGAAAAGATTCATTAAGCAAGGAGGGTACAAAAAAAAAAACCCATCCCTTCATATCAGTGGCTTTAAAAAATAGGAATGATTGGGAGTTGTGGATGGGTAGGATAACTAAAAACTTTAAGATTAAGGTAAGAAAATGCATACATGGTACTTTGTATTGTCTCCTTTCAATATAAGGAGGAAGAAAACTTTTACCTTGAAAATGTATCTTAAAAGTTACTGAGGAGAAAAGATGTTTCCATATAATTTTTGAATGGACTTTAATATTTTTGTCTTCATGGGCAAACAAATGTTTTTATCAGCTATTTAGATTTTTCTGGGAAAGGAATGATTAGTCTCTAGGTATCTCCTAGTTATGTAGGACAAGAATTTTACTGGACAAGTCTGTAGGATCAGAGAAGCTCTTATTCAGAAGGTCATTTATGTACTCAGGGAAACGGAGACCTTAACAGAGTCTACCTCCTATTTGGGGAGAGGAGGGGATGATGAAGTGACTTTGACCCAGAGGAGTTCTCCCTTCCAGTAAAGCAGTTCAGTACAGTTGCACACACTTAAGGTTAATGTTCAGTCCACTTAGTTTTGGCGTAGGGAAAGATGACCACCTTTCTCAAAGGATAAAATTGCAAGCTTCCGTAGTTCCCTCCACTCCAAGTTATTCTTAAGGAATGTATCCTTATTCAATTTTTATGCTCCTTGTTTTTAGCGTAGTATATATAAGCCTCACTAAAATGAATCTCAATATCAAATATCGAAATTCCAGTCTTATGTCGCATATGTGTGCCTATGTGTATTTTACACTGTTTTTTTGGGTCAGGATTCTAAATTGTACGAGTCAGCAAGCTTTTCCTGTATATAGCCAGATAGTAAGTATTGTTGGCCTTGTGGGCCATAAGGTATTCGTTCCAACTAGTCAACTTTGCTCTTGTATCATGAAAGCAGCCATAGACCACATGTAAATGAATTGTGTGGCTGTGTTCTGATAAAGCTTTACTTAACAAAATTGGGCTGCAGTTTGCTGACCTCTGATCTATAAATTCTCCACATCTATCTTCCCTCTCTTTGTCCTTGCAATACACACACTGAAGAATGATGTGCCTTCCTAATAGCAATGAATTATTTTCTCTCCAGAACTGCAGACCTTGAGTAGCAAAAAGATTTAACGCTCTGGTGGCACCATTTTAGCTGAGGATGAAAACCTTACCATCTTAGCTCTGATTAGACAGTAAGACCTTAATAGGAACTTAAATACTCTATCCCATTACACAGATGTCTTCCCCCAACCCCATTCCCTAGTTCCTAAATAAGAAAAACTACATTCAACTCAGAAGTACATTCAGAGCTTTAAGAGAGGAGACTTCACTGGCTGATAAAAATCTATACTTTTAAATCTAGGCCCTTTCATTGCCACTTTATCCCATGTTAAGAGGTTATTTTTACATCAAGCCTCAACCTTATTAATCAAGTACTATGACATTGATTTTCCACAGCCTTTAGAATGTAAACTAATTTGGGAGTCTTTCATTAACACCTGCATTCATAAAAGATGTCAGTAAATTAGACTTGTCAGTCATCTTGGATATAGGTTGAAAATGCTAAGCTTGTGAGTAAATAAGCCAAAGTATCTGACCTGAAAAATACTTTCCATCAAGCCCCTGAGGAAATATTCCCAAGACTAAAGACTCACACTGAATCAGAAGACTAAAGACTATCAAACTGAGCCGGAAATCTGTCATTTCAAACCTACTAATTCCCCACTGGAAGCCCTACGGAGGCCCCTGTGGTCTTGTGTTTTTTTTCAGTTTCTTGCAATAGTAGGCTCTTACTAAATGCATGTCAAATGAACTAAGTACTGAATACAATTCTTCATAGTCAAAATTTCTAATTAAAACGCAGTTTCAACATTGATCTAATTAGTTCCAAGAGTTTTTTCTTATTAAGGCTAAAATTAATCAGAACAGAGGTCTGATTCTAATGAATTTAGGAGAAGTTCTGTTCCTCTTCTAATAAGATACTGCTGCTTCAGGGGGCGCCTGGGTGGCTCAGTCTGTTGAGCGTCTGACTTCAGCTCTGGTCATGATCTCATGGTTTGTGGGCTTGAGCCCCGCGTGGGGCTCTGCTGACAGCTCACAGCCCGGAGCCTGCTTAGGATTCTGTTTCCCTCTCTCTCTGCCCCTCCCCCACTCGTGTTCTGTCTCTTAAAATAAACATTAAAAAAAAAATACTGTCCCTTTAGGAGAATGAAATATGTTCAAAAAGGACACATGAAGGAACTCTGAGAAGAACACAGCCACTTAAGAATTCAGCAGGGGTTGCACTACTCCACCGACTGCAATCTGGATTGCAACTTGAATATTTGAACAAAACTATTTGCATAAAGGCCACTAATGACTAGTTGCCAAATCTTCACCTCTGCAGCAATTGCTTCTGTTAATGCCTAATTTCCTTCATACAGCTCTCCTCTAACTTGACCCCATTAAGTATTGGTATTCCCTTAATTCAATGCTGGGCACTGTCCCTGTATTCTTTCCCTTGGGGTTCTTATTCAGTCCCAGATGATCACAATGACAAGCCTTAGTGACTCTCCTCACTTACCTCTCTTTTCAGTTTACAAATAATTTGTTTAAATGACACCATGCATCATTGTTGGAAACAAAGGATTTTCAATCACGATCCTAATTTGGGTCTCAGTTCTTTCATTTCTCTTGAATGACATCAAGAGTCTTTAGACTGACATTTTACTATATGGGGTCTCACCATGAGCTGATACTACACAGCAATGTCACCTTTAGAAAAACTATAATCTTGGTCTCTCCAGAGACATTTAATGCATCCAACCACATGAACACTGTTTGATGAGGTGGTGTCTAGGTGACTCATGTCAACATGTATAAACCTCTGTTAACTAGACAGGTCAACAGAACCTGAACTGAAGGAACCTTGTTTACACAGCAACCTTGTTTACCCAGCCTCTGCCTGATTTCATTCCATAAATGTTCATCTCCAACTCATCACCTCATATTGCAGCTCCTATTAGCTTGAGATGCTTTTCCATTCTCAGAACTGAGTCAGATTGAAATCCATTTATTCTATCTCTTAATGCCACACAAACGCTCATCCTTCCATGTAACAGTCTATGTAACAGTGGAAACTGGGGAGGGGGAGGAGGGGGGCAGGGAGTCTACTATATTTGAAGTCTGCTTAGGAACTTAAGATTTTTCCATTGCTAGAAAACCATACTGTATGGTTTCATTCCTGTATAACATCAGAAACCCATGTTCACCCTTTTCCTCTTCAACGTCTTACCTCTTAAGTCTAAGAATTAAGTATTTTATATAAAAAACCGATGCCCAAAAAGATTTTGAAGAAAAGCATCCAGAAATATTTCTTAGAGAGTAGAACATTAATTTCCTGGCATTGGTGTAAAACACTTAACATAAGATTAAACTTAACTTCTCCCAAGATAAGATTAAGTTTGCAGCTTGATATAAAAATTTAAATGTTGCTTAATCCTAGGCACTCAAGATTTTCACAATTAACTGATTTTAGTGCAGTATAATTTTAACATGTATAAATTTAATGATTCAACTCCCTTAGGAAAAATTTATTACAAGGAAGATGAGAGTTATTTCCTTTAACTGCATTTTAAATCATATTCTTAAGTGAGAAATATTTCATTTTTATTAAATTCTTATAAAACTTCGGGTCCCGCAGGCCCAAACTATTCCTCTCTAAACTATGGCTGCTTTTACTATTATACTTATTTTGAAACAGATAGAATATAGTCCTAGTGCATTTATGTCACTAACATGGAAAAATGGAAATACTGTCCTTATTAGGTAGCCATTAAGTCTTAAAAATTACCAAATGATCCTTAGTGTAACATATTTTCTCAATGTTTGAACTTTAAAAATATGAATCAGGAAATTCCATTTAAATAGTTACCAAAAACACATTTTTGTCAATTTTATCATATGCTGTTTGAGAGTTATCAAGGACAGTTAGCATCCTGTCCTTCATCTTTGTCTAAAACCCAAGAATAGAAGATATCTGAGAATCCTAGGGCATTTTGCCTGTGTAGGTGATGAACATCACTGCCATTTTTCAGCCATTTATGGATATGAGAGAAAAAGGGGATGTTTTTACTCTTCTAAGCATATATCACTCACTGACATGCCAATTTGTTAAAACTTTTGTTTAATGCAAGCAGTTTCTCTATAGTATTGTGTCTAGACAATAATACTGAGGTCTCTAGACCTCAGAATGGCCATTTTTGGGAAATTAGGCATAAACGATGCAGATGTAATGTTTTCTGCAAGCAGAAAATAAATTTGCACTAGCTTGTTTGCCACTGTAAAAGTGTTTTCAGCATATAAAGGAATTGACTTGAAAACTCTGATTTGAGGATTTTCCCAATATATCATACCGTCAATTAATATCCTGCTTTTTAATAAAATCTTTTTTCTTATATTCTCACCATTATTAACATTCATTGTTGGGGATGATTAACGAGACAACTGCATTTTGTATATCCTTTTTTTGTTTGTTTGTTTGTTTTTGAGAGAGAGAGGGAGAGAGACAGGATCCGAAGCAGATTCTGCATTGACAGCACAGAGCCTGATGTAGGGCTCAGACTTCCAAACCATGAGATCATGACCTGAGCTGAAGTCGGACGCTTAACCAACTGTGTCACCCCTAAATATTGTATATCTTAAAAAATAGACTTAGTTTTATTTTTTAGCCACAGGCACACACAGAAGCCAAACTTAAGCATGACAGTCAAGTAAAGTCTTCAGCAATTGAAACTGAAGATCAATGTACTGTATAATTGAGTTCCATTGTAATAATTTAAGTATGTTTAGAGTATTTTCATTGTGAGATTAGTAATCAGAATATGGTATATATTTAAGCTCTTTAATGTTTTAGTTTCAGAGTTGCAAGCTTTCCATGAGTTATAAAAAGTAAAGCTATAACTCATTTACGTGGCTCTCTCATTCATGGACATTGGAGAAGATTTCCATAAGCCTCACGAGGCACCCTACATTGGAAAGAGGATTCTTCAACAAAAAGTTTTCATGATTTGTACTTGTGATTTAGAAAGTTTTCAGAATAAACTATGGAGTGTCGTATGAATTTTACATGTTTGAACAGGTAAATTTGATGAGTAATTAAAGAATGTTTTCCTTTAATGTGTTCATTTGGTATATGGGATCATTAGTATTATTCAGATCATATATATTTCTTTAGCTCTATTAGAGATCCTTTTTTTTCTTAGTAAACTGATCAAAATTACTATATATGCCGTTGTATTCTGTAATGACTAATTAGCAGAAACTCTTCAAACATGCCAAGGCATTTCTATTTTAAAATCCATCCTTAAAGAGAAAATATACTTTATAGGATAGTTGCTAGTAACAATATTCATTTTTTAATAAATAATCCAGTAAAATATTTATAATGGGAATTTTTAAAGTGAATGCATTGTTAAACATTTTATTTTCCCTTTTTGCATTCATGCTTGACAGGCATCCATACATATTTACCTTCATCTCTTTGAGTTCCCTACTTTAGCTCCTTGTTTACTTTCATCTGCTCTTTGGCTAATTCTTTCAATGATATCCAGCTTTGTTTTAGATATAAATACAAAGCTAAGGATCCACCTCATCCCCTAGCTAACCTGAAGGGATTTTTAATCCTGTTTTACTTGTCAAAAATAATGTCAATTAAAACTTTTTTATTGTGATGGTAACCATCTAAATTTATTGCCTGATTCCCAGTACCTAACTTCCAGGAACAGTTTCTTCATAGTGCATTTCTCTGTACCATAAATTTGACCATTTTGCCCTGACTATGACCTTTCTTATTTAAGCCTAACTCGCTAACAAATGCAGAGCAAACCTCAAAAGAGGAGCATTGTTTTCACTGCTAAATAACCTTCTTCAGGGATTTTTCAAACTGTGCTCTTGGATTGTAGGGGTTCTTTGAAGATGCCTTTCTGGGTGTGGGGTTAGCTGGTGCAGAGTAGGTGGGGCCCTAGGCCTTCAGCCAAACCTCTACAACAGCTTCACTTTTGTCTTATTCCTTATGCTTTCATGGCCTAGTGTTTTTAAAAAAATTTTTTAACTGCCAACTTAAAGTATTCATGAATGATCACAGTAATAGTAGCTTTTATTTATAGAGGGCTTATATGCCAGACCCCACTTTAAATATTTTCTAACTTTAATCCATTGATCCTTTAAAAATTTGTAGGATTAAGCATTTTTATTATCACTATTTTAAAATGAGGAAACTGAGGCTTAAGGAAATTAGCTAGCCCAAGGGGTCATGGCTACTAGGTGATAGACTTTGGACTCAAATCGTGGTGTGCTGATTAATGCCTCAGTTTAAGTCAGGAACAGTAAATATAAGGTCAGTGTACTGCCACCCCACTCTCCCACATTTGAGGGAGACACAGCCAATGGCTAAAACTATGTCTCATGGATCACCATCGCAGCCTTGGAGTCCTCCATGAGGCGGTATGGGCAGTCACTCCTGACGCTTTGGTGTTGGCGTATTCAAGATAAGGCCTATTCCCCCACTTTAAGGTGAGATCTCTGTGACCTCACACTTGTGATTAGGAAGTCTCCCCCAAGTCTAAAAGTGTTGCCAATTGCAGTTTGAATACTGGTAGTCGAAAAACACCAAATTATCTTTGATCCAGATGTAATTTTTTATGATGAGGCTATTCTATGAACAAATCCCTACCTATATCATCCTCATTCTCACCAGCTTCTAAAAGAGGATTTTTGTTTCTGTATTTATATATTTGTAATTTGTGTAACTGTATAAGCTGATACTTATAAACACTATACAAGCCTCATAATTAGAACAGTTGGGATTTTTAAGCTTCCTTTTGAGTGCCTACTAGAACAAAGACTTAACGTAATTAATATTCTGAGACTTAATGTTTTAGATGTGAGCTAGAGGTGGAGGGAGAGGGTGGAGAATTTATGCTTGCGGTAGGTCTGCCAGTTTCCATATTGTAGAGAATTTAGTGGTTTGAATGACCTTCACTATTTCCACTACCAGCAAGCCCTGCCCAGGAATGTCATAGCCACAGGACTAGGTGAATGCCCAAACATTTAAAAAAGGAGTACACACACACACACACACACACACACACACACACCCTAGCTGATTTTTCACTTGCTCTAGCCAGGAGGTAACCAGTAGTTCCTGTGCTGTGCCCATTATTACCAAGGAAAGCTGGGAGCAATTAAAGTTGTTCCTGTTACGTGCAAGACTTTTTAAATGACTCATAGTAGTTGCCGTGTTCAAGACAGGGTCAAAAATGCCCAAGTCTATATTTAGGAACTTTCTGAAATTCCCTGTCGGCCTCAACCAATTTTTTCAATACAGTATGTATGAAGAGTTAGTAGCAAATAATTGATTACTTTCAATACATGAAGAAATCTTAAGTCACTTTTTTCTTGTTGTAAACAGGTATTGAAATCCAGATGTTCTTAAATGGATGGAAATTCCTTTTGTGAAATTATGTAACATTCATTCAGCAAACACTAACGTATATTGGAATGGTCTTCATATGACCATTATCATGGAACCCATTAAACCCTTGTTCATAAAAATGTTTGAATATATGTCTTAAATGTTCTCTATATGAATAAAAATTTTCTTTCTAAGAGCTATTTCTTATTTCTTATCTCTTTCCAATTGTTTGTAAAATTAGAAATTGCTGACCAGTGCTAAGGGGAATGACTCATACTGACTGGGTCCAATGTCACTTAGTGCTATCTAGTGAATTTCTTTGAAGATGGTTGAAAGAACCACCTTCTACTGGTGAAGGTGTTGCAAAGTTCTATGGTTGCAGTGTATGGTGAACTGCACATGCCTCTTTCCTCCAGGTTTTTGCTTCTGTCAAATGAGAAATTAGAATAGCCAGTTATAAGGTGTCCTACTAGTAGCTGATCAGGATCTCCTGAAAAAGTCAGGCAAAGCCAGTGATTCGATGACATAAAGGAACACTAATTAGGATTGGTAGCACTCATGAAGTAGAGATAGAAATGCCAACTAAAGAACTACGTGATGCTAACATAAGAGTCTAGGAATGTAAAAAGAAAGAGTATAAATTAAGATGAGATAATATCAAGATTATATTAAATGGTGTTTGGTAGCACTTAAGGTTTGGTGAGAAAGGTTTGGTTATGTGTGTTTCAAAAGCTTGCTCCCCTTGATAGTTCTAAGTCACTCCGTTAAATCATCTAAGCCTAAACATTAAAAGTTTTGGTATTTATGTTTTAAGTAAATAACCAAGCCACTGCAGCTTTCTGATGCTACCACATACTAAGTGCATGAAAAATACTCCACACAAATAAAAAAGTCCTTTGACTGTTAATTTACAAACATGTATATCAATGGCAAATATCATGCTATAAATTGAATATAGTTCTTTTTTTCCCTTAATGATTCAGTAGAATGATTATGATCTAGGTTTAATATAAATGCTAAAAGTTCTTTATTACTTTAACAACTGAAATTAAAATACCGTAAGATCAGAGTAGTCCCATGTGGTGGACTAAGAGAAGACCATCACTTTTTTGGAAACAAAAATCTACAGAAATAAGAGTTACAGATAAAGTTCTTCCTTAAAAACCTATAGTTAGAAAAAAAATTTTTTTTTTTTACAAATAGTTTATTGTCAAGTTAGTTTCCAGTGCTCATCCCCACAAGTGCCCTCCTCCATACCCATCCCCCCTCCCCCGCACATCCATCAGTCCTCAGTTTTTGTCAGCATTCAAGAGTCTCTCATGGTTTGCCTCTCTCCCTTTCCCCCACCATTTCCCCCTTTCTTCTCCCCCTTGTTCCTCCATCAAGTTCCTCCTAATCCTCCTATACGTGCAAACATATGGTATTTGTCCTTCTCTGCCTGACTTATTAGTTAGAAAATTTTTTAAAGCTTTCAATAAAATGTCAGGTCCATGATTTATTGTAAAACTGTCATCAGGATAGTGCTACGATAATGGCACTTGCCATCAAAATACCATTTACATGGCAAATAAACATACAAAAATAATTCAACTAGTTTTCAAATATAAACTAAAACATTCTGGAAAATGGGTGCCGTTATTTTTAAACTGTGATGATCTAAATTATATGAGGTTAATTCAAATTATCGGGACTCCTAGCTAGAAGAGGTTCTCTGGAAAGCAATCTGGTAATAATTTTGGTTTCAAGAGTTACTAAAAAATGTTTATGCCCCCCAAATGCACTTCTAGAAAACTGTCCCACAGTAGAGATGATTTTTATACAAGGATGTTTTTCAAAGTGTTATTTATAAGAAAGAAAATAGGGGCGCCTGGTTGGCTCAGTCAGTAGCGCATGCAGTTCTTGATCTTGATCCCAATACTGGATTTAGAAATTACTGAGAAATAAAATCTTAAAAAAAGAAAAAGAATATTTCTAGTGATGTGGGAATAAATAAACTATGGTAGGTTCTCATTATATTAGATAGCGATTAATAATATTTTCAAAGAACGTTTGATAATTTAGTGCATTATCTTGTCTAAATATTAAGATAAAAATACAAAACCTAAATACATACACAAAAATGTTAACTTTTAGGATAATTTATTATTTATTATCCCTTACTGTATTTTCCAAATTTTCTTCAATGAACATTTATTTTAGTCAGAACATTAAATGAGGGGAGCCTGGGTGGCTCAGTCAGTTAAGCATCCAACTCTTGGTTTGGGCTCAGGTCATGATCTCACAGTTTGTGGGATGGAGCCCTGTGTGGGGCTCTACCTTGACAGCAGGAAGTCTGCTTGGGATTCTCTCCCTCTCTCTCTGACCCTCTCCACCCTCAAAAATAAATAAACATTTAAAAAGAAAGAAAGAAAATCACATGATATATATAAAGTAAAGCATTTCTTATTATATTAGGAAACCTCACTTCCATTTCACAGTTTATGGAAATTGTGCTATTTGATAAGTTGGTTGCTTTACTGCATTTTCCAAACAGACATCATAGTGTTTTTTTCCCCTAATTATAAGGATAATGGTGCTGCTTGTTAGTTTAAAACAAACAGGAAAATACAGAAAAGCATGAATAAATTTTAAAAAGATATGAAAAATTACCTGTAATTTCACCACCCAGAAACAGCCATTGTTAGCATTTATGGTATATTCCCCCAAATACTGTTTATGCATATATGTCTATTTCCAGGGCTGGTTTTCAGGGAAGTACAGTGATAAATAAGACTATCAGTTATTTACAGCTGTTCTGGTGGTTTGGTGTCCATGCCAACTGGTGGCAAAATACTTTGATTATCACCCTTTCACAATCTATCAATTGGTCGATCAAACAACTGATCTACTTTTATATTTTAAACAATGTGATCATATTATATGCTCTGTTCTAAGCTGTACTTTTCCTTCATTTAACCACGTGGTAACATCTTTTTACGTTAATTAATAACATGGGTCTACTTCATCATTTTAAAAACTGCACTATATTTGATTGTGTGTTAGAAAGACCTTCTCCAGTTCAAAATTATTAAAATAGCCATCTGTATTTCTATCCAGCTAAGCTTATCTCAAGCCCAGTAGTCAGCAAACATTTTCTATAAGAGGGTCAGGCAGTAAATATTTTTGGCTTTGTGGGCCATATGGTCTCTATCAGAACTGGTCAATTCTGCCACTGCTCTGGGAATACAGACATAGACACTACTTAAGCAAATGGGTATGGCTGTGTTCCTTTAAGATTTTACTTAGGCACACCAAAATTTGATTTCATGTAATTTTCACTTGGCATGAAAAAATTTTTTCGATCATTTAAAAACGTAAAACCATTTTCCCTCTTCTTAGCTTGCCAGTCATTCAAAAAAAGGAGGCAGGTCAGATTTGGGCTGGAGCTCGCTGACTCCTTCTCTACCTGAACGCTTCCCTTCAAACATTTCATCTTCTGCCACAAAAGTAGATCAGTGTCACATGTAAGTTTCCTTCCTTTAGGAAGAACCTTACTGAAAATGTTCTTTTAATGATACAGAGAATCCCTAAAGAATGTCACACATTTCCAATCCAAATCCTAAAACCGTAAAATTCAGAGGTAGGGTGAACATCTTCATTTCTAGTCTAGAATCACAATGAGTTCACTTTTCCAGAAACTGAACAGGTTCATGGAATGCACTAGTAGATTTTATAAATTCCATCTTTCTTTACTTGTAAATTTTCCCCATTGCTTTTATACTTTTACTGAGACAAAATTGACTTGATATTGAAGACAAAGACCTTACCTTAGTGTTGTCCTGTGGAAACCACCTTCTCAAGCTTCAGGATACATGCTTCTTTTTTATAATTTGTCCTCCTTAAGTGCTGCTGTTTTTTTCTTAAATGACTGCCACAAAGAAATATTGAGCATTATGGTGATGACCACGTATTCAGAAATGTTTTGCTTGCCAAGTACTCTCTCAAAGGCCTAATATACATTATGTCATTTAATCATCATTTAAACCTTGTAGGTATTTAGATCCATTTCACAGACTGAAAACCTGTGGGTCATAAAGGTAATAAACTGCCAGCTAGCAAGTGTAGGGTTGTTATTTAAACCTAGATTTGGGAGCCTCTCAGAGGCTGTGGGTGCTCTTGAGCAGTACTAGCCTGCATCCTTGTAATTTACTCGCCACCCCAATTAAGTATAATTCTTGGTATTCAATAAAAACTTTGTTAGAAGTTATTTTGATGCAATTACAAAGGCCTGTTTCTGCAAGATCCATATCCCACCCAAAACAGATTACAAATTGGCCAGCACAGTCAGAGGCATACAATGAATTAAGCCCAACAAATTAATTACACTTTTTTAAAAACCCCACGGGGTGCCAGGGTGGCTCACTCAGTTTGGCTCAGTTCATGATCTCACAGTTCAGTTTGAACCCCACGTTGGGCTCTGTGCTGACAGCTCAGAGCCTGGAGCCTGCTTTGGGTTTTGTCTCCCTCTCTCTCTGCCCCTCCCCTGCCTGTACTCTGTCTCTCTCTTTCTCAAAAATAAACATTAAAAAAAAATTTTAAAAACCCACAGTAGATAGAGGTATGTTGCTGTGATACAATGCATACAGTAAAAAACCTTTTTGGGGCGCCTGGCTGGCTCAGTTAAGTGTCCGACTTCAGCTGAGGTCATGATCTCACAATTTGTGGCTTCAAGCCCTACACGGGGCTCTGCACTGACAGCTCAGAGCCTGGAGCCTGCTTCAGATTCTGTGTCTCCCTCTCTTTATATCCCCTTCCCCTGCTTGAGCTCTATCTCTCTGCTCTCTCCCTCAATAAATAAACATTTTTAAAAAAACCTTTTTAACAATGATTTATCTATTATCTTACCTTTTTGCTATATAGATTTTTAATGTAAATGTATAGGCCAGCTTTTTTACATGTTTACATTTTTATTCTCTTTATGGCTTCTGCCTTTGGTGTCTTGTACCAAAAGCCCTTCCCCAATTTAAAATGATTAAAATAGCCATGTATTTTGCTTTCAATATCTTTCTTAAAAATAAGTAAATCCCCAAACTGTTAGGAAGACTGCTTGGTGATTTATTTAGACAAATTCCATGTCAGAGGATCCAAGTATAGTATACTTTCGCCTTGGTTTCAGTCCAACAAGTTAAATAACGATTTTACTATCACATTCTCTTCTCCATTACAAGGCTTGATATCTGAATTTATCATGTCCAAATTTAACTTTCCTTTTCAACAGATTCAGTTACCTTTGAAACTGCTTCATGTTTATGAATTGCAGCAGAACCCAGAAACTGTGGAAAAGACAGTTCCTAGAGACTAATCTCATATTACTCGAAGTAATTATTGCACATCTTAAATGATTTCTTAGTCTCTTATTAATTTCCCATGAGAGATAAAATGTAATTCAGAAAGTGCCTGTTGTATAGCTTATGTGTGTACTTGTGACACTCTGTGAAGAAGCTAGCTAAAATGTCAATCTCCCTAAAGCCCCAGTAAGTTCTTTATCTGTGTTTATAATTGAGATTTACAGTCCCCCAAATGAGATCTATGGGTTTGCAGGTAGGAGGTGGCCATAATAAATTTTTTTTTTGTTTTATTTTGTTTTGTTTTGTTTTCTGATTCCACAGACATGCTCTAGTTCCACAGTCCTCCTCTTCTGCTCAAGGTGAAACCAAAAGTTTTCTGTATTTATGATTTAGAAGACTGAATTAATGCTTTGAATACAAGCACTGTGATTAAAGCTCCGAATATAATCCAAATTACCATTTGGAGGAAATGTATTTATTGAGTGAGCATATATAGAAAACTGCCCTGAAAGGATCTCAAATGAAGCCAGTCAAGACCTAAGAAAACTTAAAATTTCAAATGTTATGTTTCATATCTTGATCTTAGTGATAGTTATATGGGTGTTTTCACTTTGTAAACATTCCTCAGGCTCTACACCTAAAATATGTGTACTCTTCTGTATGTATTACACTTCAATTAAAAAAACATTACTTGAAACAAAAGTCTCACCACAGCTCTGCTTCTTTCTGCAACGCATCATGGTGACTCCGGTATTTGGTTCCCCAGAATATTCCTTCTTATTCCTCCCACTCAGGACTTGGCCCATCAGTGTCCTTCCTTGGTCCCCTCTCTGCGTGTTATGAGGGAGAGAGGAGAGCAGAAATCTAGGGAGGTGTTAGTGTGTTAACCCCTGTATATAACTTAGAAATATAGTCCATGTGAGTATAATCAGAACATCTGGTCTGTTTGCGCTCATGGGCTTCATCCTGCCTCTAACTCAGAACAAAGCTAGATTGTTTTTAAAGTTTGGTGATAGGGTTTATGTATTACGGTATTTCTCTAGATTTTTTTTGGCAATTTATAAATTTGACAATCTAGAGAACCAGGAATTTATTCCTCATTATCTCAATCCCTCCTCTTATCAGCTCTCATGATGACAAGGAAAGCTGAATTCTTTTATATCCTAAGTTATTATGCTTCTTTTCTTGGTAAAACGTCAGGATCTTTAACCTGAGAATAAATATTTTTTAAACCTGAATTTTTACTGCTCCACTATCAAGCACTCAAGTAACTAAATACTACTAGCTATATGTCATCTGTGTTTGTAGAATCACTTGGCAAAGGCAGAATGAAATTACACAACTAGTCTGAGCCAATTCATAGCTTCTCCAACCCAGCCTTTAACTTGTTCCTGAAGATTTCCTTCCTAACCTTTTAACCCTATTCTTAATGTATTGATAGTCAGCCTGGGAATGATTTGTGAAAGGAGCCCACTGGTCAGAACCGTTTGACTGTGTTGCTACCTGTAGGCCTGGAAATGGGTTCTATGGTGTTCTTTTGTGCTTTTCGATCCTCTTAAAGGTCTCGTACCACATTTTGCCCAATCTCAAACAACACATTATTTGATATTCAGTTCTGATTGCTTTAGCCAGAGGGAAGAAAAAAGAGAGTAAGGAAAAGAATAGACAGTACTATATGTTTCTAGTTTTATCTCAGTTACACTTAATATTCTTTTTTATAAACATCTTGTCTGATCTTAGAACAACTGTTCATAAATTTCTTAAGCCTCACTCATATTTACCTTGTTGTGAAACCTTGAAGAAACACAAGAATGGAATATTTCATTAGTGTATTGTGTATTTGCTACTTCCTAGGAAAAATACATTTCATCATCTCTATTAATAAATGTTGTATTTAAATGTTTATACATTGAAATACCTGTACAAGTACGTAAAAATGTATTCAAAATTTGAAGTTACTCAAAATGTTAAGAATTATATTGATTCATATATATGTCTCTAAATTAAACATTAAACATTTGTTTCTATAACTAAGTGTATAAGAATGACTTCATTCCTTTCTGGCTTTTCTATTTATATATCTTTCTAATACCTGCACATCTAACTCTCCATGGATCGGGTCCAAAGTAATTCTATGTACCTATAAATGCATTTTCCCCCAAATCATTAAGAATGCAGCCCATAAAGGGGCTCTTGGGTGGCTTAGTCAGTTGAGCATCCGACTTCAGCTCAAGTCATGATCTCACGATTTGTGGGTTCAAGCCCCACTTCAGGGTTGCTACTGTCAGCCCAGAGCCCACTCTGGAACCTCTGTTCCCCCCTCCACCCTTCTCCCTCTCATGCTCTCTCAAAAATAAATAACAAAAAAAAATTAAAAAAATAAAAAAGAATGCATGCCATAAATAATTTCAAAAAGCATCAGAAATTATTCAGTACACATAAACCTTAAAACTTTTAAACATGAAAAGGCGATCATAAAAAAATCAAAAGACCAAAGAATTGCAAATTTATGGCAGATAACATTTACTGGCTGCATGACTGGTTCAGTTGGGAGGGCATGTGACTCTTGATCTTGAGGTTGTGAGTTCAAGCCCTAAACTGGGTGTAGAAATCACTTAAGAACAAAATACTTTTAAAAATTGCTGAACTTTTAGAAAATAGGAAAATACAAATACACTAACTGAAAAATGGGTATGGGTCCTAAAGTAGCAATTCACAAAAGAAGACATAGAAATGGCCAATAAATGTGTACAAATATCACACTTCATTAGTAATTACAGCATTGCCACAGAACACAACAATGGGATGCATATGGTTACATAAAATCAACAAAAATCAAAAGATTGGAATTAACTATCCCCTGATATCTAGGATGCTGGGAAATGAGCACTTTCATTTGCTATCAATGTGAATAAAATGCTGGAAACTGTGAAGAAGGCAATTTGATCGTACGCTTGAATTCATACTTTTAACCAAGGGATGCAATTTCTAGGAATCTCTTCTAACTAATAATAAATCAATTCAAGGATGTATATACAGATACTGATCTCAGTATTGTACACAATTGTGAAAAACAAAAAATAAATTCACCTCAGTGTCCATCAATCACAAATAAGGGAAACTGAGACTAAGTATTTAAGAAATTTCCCAAATCAGCAAGTAAAATGCAAGGCTGAATTCGAACCCAGCTTTGGTTTGCCTTTGTGTGCCTTGAGTACCCCTCCTTAAGCTCCTTTATAAAGCTGGTGGTTTTTCTGGAAATTTCTTGAGGTGCCTCTCAGATTCTGAGTTTGTTTCTCTTTTGTTTTGTTTTGTTTTGTTTTGTTTTCTGAGCTCAGTATTTTTCTAAGCTCAGTGTTTTTCAACCCCTCCTGTGGCCAAGCCTCAGCATTCTGGGGTCCAAATAAGATTTGGGGGGTTGGTGGGAGAAGTAATGCTGCTACATAACAAACCTTTGACCCCCTCCATCCAGCTGGATTTCATTCTACACTGTGCCAGCATGAGCCAAAGAGACAGCCTCCGCCTCCATGGACCATTCAGAGGCCGAGACCAGGGTTGGGTGATTGGCACAAAAAAAAAACCTTAACTCAATACTCCATTATCATGCTAGCGTATCTCATAAACACTATCTGCATTTAGATACAGATTATCACCTCCAGGAAACTATGCCCCTTGCCTGACCCTCTTTTCTGTTTTATTAACAACAAAACAGTATTTTCTCCCTAAAAAATGGTACTTGTAAAATCTTCTCCTCTATGTCTTTGCCAAACATTCTAACATGGAAGAATAATGGTGGAGGCATTTCTCTCACAGCAGATTTATAAAGCACAGGCAGAAACTGTGATCTCTAAATTGGATTTCGGGGTTCCCTGACAATGGGCATCAGAGGCTACAGCTAAACCAACCCAACCTCTCCCACGCCCTGGTTCAAATGCCAACAAAATTTCATTACCCTAAACTAGTGATTTTCAAAGAATGCATCATCCCTGAAATTTGTTAGATATGTGAATTTAGGGGCCCCGCCCGGAATCCTCTGGGTCCTCTGGGAGACACAGGGTGTGGGAAGGTGCAGGAGGAGGGGGGGGCGCCTCAAAGTCAGGGTTGTAACAGAATCTGAGGGATTCTGATGAGCTCGAGTCAGAACCGCTGCACAAAGTTGGCAGTATATATTCTTTCATATCGCCACTCACACATAGTATCTGCCCCATAAGTTGACCTGTTGAGAAAGTTTCTTTTTGAAGTTCTATTCTACTGAGCCCCAACCAAGAGTCGAGCAGAATCCCAGGTGGTGGGAGGACGTGCAAGAAGGCAAGTGAGATTGTTAACCTACTGTTACCCTTAGGTGGTGGCAAGAGTAACAGTACGGAATTTAGTTAGTAATTAAAGTACTGCAAGACTGCACTTCATGCATGATTAATTACCAAGAGAATGATGTGGAGGAAGAGGAAGAGAAATTCTGTGGGTAAACAGGATTGTGGAATCCTTTACCCCAGTCTCAGGCTTGCTGGGATCCGTTTTCAAAAATTAGAGAAGTTTATTCAGTGTTTATGCACCACTTCGTTTCCGGCTCGTCATGGTATTGACACGTAGCTGATATCTGCAGACTTTGGTAACTTCTCAGTGCATATTGACTATATTTCCACAGAGTATGTATATTTGTGGACAGACTGCTTGCAATACTGGAGCCAAAAACCATGAAGGAGGCACCCTGATATGGCTTTCCATGTGATTGAGAAAAGTGAGAATCATAATCTATACTTTGCAAACCCCCCCTCCCGCCCCTCGCAGTGCTGCTCTTCTTGGACTCAGATGCCTCTGGTTTTTAGACCTGAATCTCTGTAGATGCACTGAGTAAGGAGGGGCACTCTGGTTCTGAATAAAACCGATGGCTCTGGAGAAAGAAAGGGAAGTAGGTAGAGGGAATCTGGTCCTAGAGGAAGGGAGGTGATGAGGCTCCAGGCAAAAGGATGGATATTTGGCCTGGAAACTAACTAACTTCCCAGCTTGCTTCTCCTCTTATTTTCTACCAGGCCCTCTTCCTGTTTACCTTGGTGTTTCCAGTGATGTGTATGTGTGTGTATATGCACACACAGACCAATGAACTATTAAATACTGTAATATACAAGTGTCTGCTATAGTGCCTGGTGCATGAAAGGCCCTTATTATTATTATTATTATTGTTAGTCATTTATTATTAAAGCATTTTTTCTTTCCTCTTTCCTCTTTTCTTTTCTGCTACTTAGTATCTGCCTGGAAAACTCTCATTTCAAAGTCCTGGGTGGGGCGCCTGGGTGGCTCAGTTGGTTGAGTGTCCGACTTTGGCTCAGGTCATGATCTCACGGTTTGTGAATCTGAGAGGCCTGTGTCTGGCTCTGTGCTGACAGCTTGGAGCCTGGAGCCTGTTTCAGATTCTGGGTCTCCCTCTCTCTCCGTCCCTTCCCCACTTGCCCTCTGTCTCTCTGTCAAAAATAAATAAACATCAAAAAAATTAAAAAAAAAAAAAGAAATAGTACTGCTTTTCTCTGGGAAGCCTTTTCTACCCTTCCATCCCTCACACTAACTAGACAACATCGATCACACCCTTCTTCCATGTGGACATGTACATTATATTACATTATGTTGTGCTCTGTTATGTTATTACATTACGATATTTAGTGTGTCTGCACTCCCCTCTCATTGTGAGCTCTTTACATGACAGGGCCTAGGTTTTATACATGCTCGTATCTTCAGAGGAAGCACAAAACATGGAACTTACTGGATGTGTGTTAAATGAATATTGAATAAATTGAGTCACTAAGAAAAAAGGGAAAGTCTAAAAGCTACATGCATTAGTGTGAGAATACTATCCATCAACATAATGTCTGACCACCTGTTTTCATGTTCCCAGGTTTCCAAAAGCTGCTTCTTTTCTTAATTATCTTTCATAGGTTTCTCTCTTTCTTACTTCGTCGGATGTTTAGCCGGTTTCCCGCTCCACCACATCCTGAGCTGCAGTTTTTCCAGTGTTGTTGGCCTGGTCACATCTCCCATGGAGACCACTTTTTCTTTGGTTGGAGATCTAAGACATTGTTAGTTAACATTTACTGAAGCCTTATTTTCTTTTTTTTACTTTTTCTCTAAAAGTTACTTTTTAAAAAATTTTTAAACATATCTCATAGTTTATTTACAGAGAGGGAGGGTGAGAGAATCCCAAGCAGGCACCACACTGTCAGCATGGAACCCCATGGGGGGCTCGAACTCACAAATCGTGAGATCATGACCCAAGCCAAAATCTAGAGTTGGATGCTCAACCGACTGAGCCACCCAGTGTTTTAAATGAAGTATAGCTAACATATAATATTATATTTTAGGTTTCAGGTGTACAACAAAGTGATCTGACAATTACATGTAATACAAAATGCTCACCATAAAAACTGTTGTTACCATTTGTCACCATACAACGTTACTACAGTATTACTGACTATATTCCCCATGTTTTACTTTTCATCCCGGTGGCTTTTATTTTATAAGTTTGTACCTCTTAATCCTCTTCTATTTCACCCATCTCCAACCCCTTCTCTCCTCTGGCAACCACCAGTCTGTTTCTTTTCAACTGGGTTTTTGTTTTGTTTTGTTTTGTTTTGTTTTTTGGGGTTTTTTTAGATTCCACATATAAGTGAAATAATATGGTATCTGTTTTTCTCTAACTTATTTCATTTAGCATAATACTCTCTAGATCCATCATGTTGTTATGAATGGTAAGATTTCATTCTTTTTTTTACATTTTTAAATGTTTATTCATATTTGAGAGACAGAGAGAGCCAGAGTACAAGCAGGGGAGGGGAAGAGAGAGAGGGAGACACAGAACCCGAAGCAGGCTCCAGGCTCTGAGCTGTCAGCACAGAATCTGACCCTGGCTCAAACCCACGAACCATGAAATCATGACCTGAGCTGAAGTTGGACACTTAACTGACTCTACCGCCCAGGCACCTCTAGATTTCACTGTGTGTTATGGCTGAGTAGTGTTTCATTGTGCATCTACACCACATCCTTATCCTTCATCTACTGATGGACACTTGGGCTGCTTCCATGTCTTGGCTACTGCAAATAATGCTGCAGTGCACGTAGGGGTGCATATATCTTTTCAAGTTAGTGTTTTCACTTTCTTTGAATAAATATCCAGAAATGGAAGAGCTGGATCATATGGTGGTTCTATTTTTAATTTTCTGAGGAACTTCCAGACTATTTTCCATAGTGGCTGCACTCATTTACATTCCCATTATTCATTTATTTGACAAATATGTATTGAGTACCTACAATATGCCAAACACTGTTCTGGATAGTTACAAAATAGAAGAGTCAAAAATTTGTGCTATGTGTCTGGCTCTAGACTGGATGTTTTCTGCATATATCAACTTATCAAGTCACATGTTGTCACACTTTCCAAGTGTCATGGTGCACTTTAACCTAGAGAACTGGGAGAAGTTTCTAATTTATATTAACCTCTTTTAATCTATTCTGAGTGGCCCAAGAGACCATGAAATTATCACTAACTGTGCCTCATCCCTGTACATACTATGGAATTTACCAAGTTCCTTTTCTGGCTCATAGCTCTTCATTATTTACCATTGAGTAGGCACTCATGAAAAGTATATCTTATGGCCAACAGACACATGAAACGATGCTCAGCATCCCTCCTCATCAGGGAAATACAAATTAAAACCACANTTTCAACAGGAAAAAAAAAAAAAGATAAGTATATCTTAGCCCATGGGCCACATCCAGCTTTGAGTTTTTACTAGGTAAGGTGACTAATATTATTTTGCACCCAGGCAGCAGCTTGTATAAGACCATGAAAGCTTCTGTGTGCCCAGGTTCTTACAACTACTATAACTTATAACTTATACTACTACTATTTTTTGGATGGCAACCACATGGCATATAACTTTGAAATACCTGACTTGATTTGTAATCCCTTGTTGAATCTAGGGACTACCGCAGAGTAATGAAGACATAATTTATCTAATTTTCCTACTTAAATAGTATTTTAAGCAACACACATAATGAGGGGCACTTGTGTGGTTCAGTTGGTTAAGCGTCTGACTCCTGATTTCAGCTCAGGTCATGATCCCAGAGTCATGAGACAGAACCCCATGTCGGGCTCCGTGCTGGATGTGGAGCCTGCTGAAGACTCTCCCTCTCCCTCTACTGCTCAAGCTCTCTCTCTCTCTCTCTCACAAGAAAGGAAAGGAAAGGAAAGGAAAGGAAAGGAGAGGAGAGGAGAGGAGAGGAGAGGAAAGGAAAGGAAAGGAAAGGAAAAGGGAAAGGGAAAGGGAAAGGGAAAGAAAAAGAAGAAGAAAAAGAAAAAGAAAAAGGAAAAAAGGAAAGGAAAAGAGGAGAGGAGAGGAGAGGAGGAGAGGAGAGGAGAGACAACACAACATAACACACATGATGAAACATTGGTTTACTATGGTGGAAAAGGCAACATAAAATTTACCATTTTAATCATTCTTAAGCATTTAGTTCAGTAGTGTTAAATATACTCATATTGTTGTGAAACAGATCTCCAGAACTTTCTCATCTTATAAATCTGAAATTTTGTGCCTCTTAAACAACTCCCCTTTCCCCCCTCCCTGAAGTATATATATAGGGCTTTCACATACAAAGTTTATAGCATTCGATCTCTTTCTTGTATAGGTCTCTAAAAGCACAAATAGAAAACAGTAAAGGCAAAAAAAAAAAAACAAAAAAAGAAAAACAAACCTGCCCTTTCCCTGTCATTTCATCCATCTGTAAAAACCAGTGGCTGTTAGAGAGCTCCGAATGGCTTCAGGCCTTTACAGATAACTCAGGGCCTGGTGGTGCCAGGGAGTTGGAACACCTTTTGCTTGTTTGTGTGATTTGGGAGAACTTCTAGATACAGGTTCGAGGAGATAAAATGGCCTCAGAGCTGTGGGTTCCCAGTGCTGGCATTCTTTCCCCTCACATCTCAGACAATAATCACATGGTCTATATCAAATAATTCCGATGAAGCAATCTCCCCACACCTGAAGTCAATGTCCCTTCATTGTCTTCCCTTTACGATTACAATAGGTTTTGAGAAAACAGCAAAAAGCTGCTCTCTTATGTACCTGAAAGAAAAGCGTTGGGAGCTACCAGTCTGGTCTGGTTCCGTGTCTGACTGCTTCAGGTTTTCTTTCTTTCCTCCTAAATGCAATCTGGATGTAGGAGATCTTAAAAGAAAATGTTTTTAATAAACAGAACATGTGACAACTGTGCCTTCCACCTCAGTACAGTTTGCTCATTCATGCGTTCGACACTCAGCAGCCTAGAGAACAGCTCGATGTGCCACGGAGCCTGGAAGCTGAGAGGCCTCCGAGGGGGACGCATTTGTTTGTTTTGCTCCGTCTCTTGTCTTCTCAAGATCTCTGATGTCACCCTTCCTCCTATTCTTTGTCATGTGATGCAGGTAGAGCTAACCCAGCCCTGTCTCTGTGGGCAAGCATGCCATCCCGACCTGCTTTCCCAACATCGCATTCCATGTGATGATGGAAGCCTGCGCATGACCCCTTATCTCTGTCTTGGGCTCTAAGAATTGCCTCCTGTCAGACACCGGTGTCCAGGGCAACTACGGAGTAACATGGTCAGAGAGAGTCCAAGTGAACAGGCCATGCTGAAGGTCACCGGCTCAATCTGATTGCAAGGATAGCAAAGAAATAAGATATATTAAATGAAAGGAAAATGAGATTTCATTAAGAAACTGCTAATGAATTAAAATGTAAAGGCAGACCTGATCCTGAGAACATTTTTAGAGAATTGAGAATCAAGTAAAAATATTCCTAAGCTATATTAAATGGCATATAAGTATATGAAAGACATTGAAACTATTTTTTTGACAAAGAAAAAAGTAGTCCATCCAATCTTCACTCTGAGCCCTGTAGAGTCTGTGTTTTGTGACACTGGTACATTAATATATTCTATACAGATAGTCGATTTATCTGTCTCCTATTTCAAGAAGTTTTTCTGGACATTTTGAAGTGAACTGTGCCTTTGAGTTGAAGATTAACTTGTTTAGAAGACTTTGTGCTGCCAAAAATACCGAAAGATAACAAAAAATAATAAAGAAATAAGCAGCTCAAACTTTGCTGATCTTTATGATAATCTAATTTCTCTCATGGCTGTCCACCTTTTGAAGTTCCATTAACTCTATCTTGCACGGACTACTAAGGCAGTAGCTTTCCGTTCTTTTGATCCTTAAACTCATAAAAAATATTTTAAATTGAAATCTACAACAGGCATTACATGCATATATACAACTGAGAAAAGGTATTGTGAAATATTTCTTTCCTTCGCCACCTGCAATTCACTGATATTTTATTTACTATTCCATTCCATCTTACTCTGTTCTTCTATTAGTTCTATCTATTATTTCCTCTATTTGTTCTATGCTATTCTATTTAATTTTAAAATGTCAACTGTGACTCACAAAATTGATTTCACAACTTACTAATTGATCTTAACAAGTAGTTTGAAAGATATTGCTCTGGTTTAGAGTACAGCAAAGAATGAGAACTAGAAATGTCTTATCAATGTACCAGCTCCAAAAATGTTGCCGATCCACTTGAGATTCACTTTCCGCACTTCTTTTTCATTCGTTCACTTACTCCTTCATTTCATTTATTAGTGGAAGACCTATGAAGCCTCTGCCATGAGTTAGGCACTTGGCCATTTATTGTGAACATGGTGGTGGGCAGGGTAGACCCCACAGCTTACAGGAGTAACCAATTCTAAGAGAGCTTGAGTCAGAAGAGACCTAGACCCCAAAGGAGGGGCAATGGTGGAGTGAGGAAGGAGGTGGAATGTGTTCTTACATCATGGCACTAAGGGGGTCATTTATTCAAGAGTTTCCTGGTAGTAACAATGAATGCAGTTTTCAGAAAGGACGATATTGTACTTGGTTATGCTAATATGGTGATGAACAAGTATGGATGGTCTCTTCACTGCTGTTAGTCTGATAGTGTAGGGGTGGGCAATACGTAAATTACTGTAATATAATATAATAATGCAATAGACCAACGTAACAATTTTTAGTTGCATGGAATTAACAGATAGTTAAGAACAGAGAAAATGAAGACTGCAAGCCTGGGAGGAAATGACAAGGGGTGAGAGCAAACAATGGAAAAGAAGCCTGGTTGCTGGGAGATCTTTTCCAGGATAGGAAGAGACTTGACTATTTTTATAGGCTGAAGGAAAGGCACTTGCGCAAAGGCCAAGACTGGGCATGATTAATTGATGTAGTTAAGGTGTCGGTGGATTTGGGGGCTGGCGTATCAAGTACAGAGGTTGAGGGATTCACCTGGGAAAGATTATCTAGCACAGTGACCACTTTAGGGATAAGATAAACAAGTGATAGCCAAGGCCTGCAATACTGTTAAATTTTCTGTGAAGAGCAAAAATATTATTTGATATGGTGGAAATTTTGTCACTGGCTACCTTTTCTTATTATCTTGAATGATATAAAGATAACATTTTGTCCTGAAACTACTCAAATTATAAGATCTGTTGCCTCATCCTTTTATTTCATTGATTTCATCATCTTTCACTCCATGGCCCTTTATTTTTTTAACTTGGACTTAAAGAATAACATAATATAGAAAAGTGAAGGCAACAATGGTATGGAGCTTGATGAGTTTTCACAAAGTGAGCACATCTATGTGAAACTTGCACCCCTTTTAAGAAACAACATTTCCAGCACCCTAGGAGCCTGTCATCCCCAGGGACCCCTAACAATTATTCTCCCTCCATCCCAGAGTAATCACTGTCCTAAGTTCTAACAAGGAGAACACTTTGAAACAAGAAAACAATCAAGCTCTCCAACAGAGAAATCTAGATGCAAGAAGGTATTTCTTTAAAAGTTGTCCATGTAACAGGTGCCTGGGTGGCTCAATTGGCTGGCCGTCAAACTTCTGCTCAGGTCATGATCTCATGGTTCATGAGTTCAAGCCCTGCGTCAAGCTCTGTGCTGACAGCTCAGAGTCTGGAGCCTGCTTCGAATTCTGTCTCCCTCTCTCTCTGCCCCTCCCCCGTTTGTGCTCTGTCTCTCTCAAAAATAAACATTAAAAAAAATTTTTTTTAAAGTTGTCCAAATAAGGATTCTATTTCCAACCTGTTCTCAATTGTTTACCCAAAATGTTTCCCTCACTCCTATACTGTTTGCCTAGCTGGAGTAAAAGTAGGGTGAATAAAAGACCAATCAGAAGGCTTTTTTCTGGAAGACTCCCCTTAGAAACAAACATTTGGAAATGAAATGGGGAGCAGAATTAAAACCAAGCATGAACAACCTACTTACATAATAAGTAACCTCTGCCTATCTTATTCATCTGATGCATTGGTATCTTTTTAAAAACCAAATTATCTTTTTCATGTCACTTACAAATGAAATTTTAGAAAATACAGCAAAGTCAAAACAATCCACAGTCCATCACCCAGAGACACCACAGTTTGTAGTGAAACACTAGAAACATTTTAATGTCCATAAGTAGGGAATGGTTAGATATGGCATATACATACTAAAACACCCTATTAGGTAGGTTAAATAGAATGAAGTATAACTATATGAACTGACATGGGAAATACCCACCATCGACTTATAAGTAAAAATGTCTCAGGCTTATATGCACAAAATGACCTCATTTATGCTAAAAGGCACAGATGAAAAATGATTTGGATTATTTTTTATACAAAAACACCTTCTTTGATCTCACACAGACATGACTTCAGTTTGTTTTAAGAGTAATTAAGGAACATGTAGGGCGCCTGGATGCCTCAGTTGATTAAGCGTCCAACTTCAGCTCAGGTCAAGATCTCACAACTCGTGGGTTTGAGCCCCCTCTGTGCTGACAGCTTGGGCCTGCAGCCTGCTTCGATTCTGTGTCTCCTTCTCCCTCTCTCCCTCTCCCCTACTCACACTCTGTCTCTCTCTCCCTCTCTCTCTCAAAAAAATAAACACTTAAAAAAGGAACATATTATACTTGAGAGACAGTGTTATCTGAAAACAATGACAAATGGCTATTTATTCATTGACTCAATGCATATTTATTGGTAAATAATGGTTTGGAAACCAATACCCTAGTGTCTTGTGGAAATAATCAGATATTTAGAGTTATTACATTTATAACATTTCTTATTTTGTATTAATTCCTGATTTTTAGTGTGTCATTCTCTTTTGTGAAATATTAAAGTGTCACTAAGTGAATTGTTATCTATTCAGATATATTACATGAGAAATTAAACTTAAGGTGCAACCGGAATAACTGGAATACAAGATCATTTACCTTCAACAGCCTGAAAATTGGTGTCCTCGTTAGAAATATAGCTTATGAGGTATAAGCTATATACCTGTTCCCACTAGTATAAATAACCCCTTCCCCTCCTTTTTTATTACCACACTTTTTAGGAGCCAGCATAAAAGGGTCCTCCTCTGTGAAGGCATCTATGTTTCACTAAGAATTAGAGGCAGTTTTCCTTTCATATACATATTAATATATATGTTGTTGCATTCATTACATATAATTACAAATATTTACTTTAATAGATTATCCAGTCCTTAAAGGCAAAGATAATGCCTTATTCCATAGCCCCTAGCACAGTGCCTAACATATACCAATACTCTCCATGAGATAGTGCCAATGTTTAGACAATTGTACTTAGATATCAATGGTAATACCTAAATATTTTCAAAAACAGGTCTTTTTTAAAAAAAATGAGTATTTCCATCTAAATGATTCATTTAGTAACTATGGAAGATTTTATTTTCCAAAGATGGCCACCACAATACACCCTATCCCACATGCTTGTGCAGTGAGACCTGACA
This sequence comes from Crocuta crocuta, assembly GCF_008692635.1. NCBI lineage: Eukaryota > Metazoa > Chordata > Mammalia > Carnivora > Hyaenidae > Crocuta > Crocuta crocuta. The sequence goes on from NW_027527808.1 coordinate 2,709,816, forward strand.
CTCCTCCCATCAAATAGGGTGGCCTGGGTCTCCTCCTCTTGAACCTGAATGGACCTCTGTGATTGCTTTGATCAATATGATATAGTTGTAAGTGATTCCATATGACTTCCAAAAGTAGGTCATAAAAATGCCATGGACTTTTCTTTATCCTTTCAGGACACGTGCTCTTAGAACTTAATCACTATGTGAAGAAGCCAAGCAGGCTTATGGAGAGGCCACATACAGGTGTTCCAGCCAGCAGCCCAGCTAAAGTCCCAGTTTCTAGCCAGCATCAATCGCTAGACATGTGAGTGGGTCTTTGATGATGGTCCCAGCCCATAGCTATTGTCACCAGCTGATGCTGTGTGAAGAAAAAGGCGGTTCTGCTGAATCCCGTCAAAATTGTAGATTCATGAGCAAAATAAATGATGATTGTTGTTTTAAGGCACTAAGCACAGGTAACTTGTCATGCAGCAATAGATGACCAGAACCAGTTACCTCCAGCTCACATGACAACAGAAATGGAGGGAAGGCTGGGACTCCAAAGCTCTCTCTTCTATTTCTGTTCTTAATCCAGGTACAGTGAGAAGCAACATGGTCAAATGCAAGTAGGATTAGAACCAAGAGGATGACCCAAACTAGGACAAACAGTCCCTAGGAAATTAATTAGAGCCATTAAAGCTCAAACAGACATACTAAAAATGCATTTATGATGTCTGGATTTTTTTTTTTTTTTGAGGAGATAGAAAATATTTTAAGCAATTATAAACAACAACTCTACAATTACGTTCCTGAATTAAGAATTATGTTATAGGTGTGGGAAATTTAATTATCTAATGTTGGTATTTTGTGGCGTTGGGATGAAGGGCCTGTTACTTGCTGCAGGATGCTTCAGGATTTGCCTACAGTTACTGAATAATCAGTTTGAGCAAAATGTGGTTACTGACCTCATCAATGCTTTTGTCACAGTAAATCATATTGTGATGAAAAAATTACACAGGACTTAAATGCTTGATGCAAGTCCAGATGAGTTAACTGGCTGGTTCATAGACATAGGCTGCTTTCTCTCCTGGAAAATTACGTGTGACAGTTAAATTAACCTGAAGGGACTCGGAGGTTGGCAAAGATTTGCATACCTTTTTCCCATTCTTTATTTATGAACTGCCAAGTTCTTTTGAGAATATAACAGTGCACTTTTATATTAACAATGAAATACATTATTTGGGAGGAAGCAATGAAGAATGAGACTGAAGAAACCAACTTGGAGCTTATCAGCCATTTCAATCTACGAAAATACTCCAGCATGCAACCTTGAGTAGCACTGCCTTGGTTCTTTAATAAAAATAAAATACAAACTATTTTTTAAGGATTTATTTATTTATTTATTTATTTATAAGTAACCTCTGCACCCAATATGGGGCTCAAACCCATGATCCCAAGATCAAGAGTCACATGCCCTGCAGGATAAGCCATCCAGGCACCCATGTAAACTACTTGTTATTAAGAACAAAAGGTTATTAGATTCTAATTTTCCTTTTGTTCCCATTTAAGTCAAAGTACCTATCTTTGGCCCTGGAAATGGCAGATGTCAAGTCTATAGGCATCTGATGTTAGCTAACAAGGGTGAATTTCTTTGGTACCTGATCGAACAAATGTGAGCATTTCTACTTGCTCTCTGGCAATAGAATACCCTCCCTAATAAAGTTGGAAGAAACGAATTTCAAGGCCCTCTGCTCCTTCTTTTGGTGTTTTTTTCCCATCTTTTCTTTTTTGTATATAATTCTAAGTGGTTGATGACTTAATTTACAAGTCTGATTCCTTTAAATCTGTTTCTGTTTTAGAAAGAGAGAGAGAGAATGCACAAGTAGGGGAGAGAGGCAGAGGGAGAGAGAAAGAGAGAGAGAAAATCTCAAGTAGGCTCCACATTCAGTGTGGAGCCCAACACAGGGCTCTATCCCACAACCCCTCAGGGATGATGACCTGAACTGAAATCAAGAGTTGGATGCTCCACCGACTGAGCCCCCCAGGTGCCCCAAATCTGATTCTTATTCCATTTTTTAAAATTTTAAATCAGTGCAAATTTCTAGGAGAAAGTTGGCACCCATTGTCTCTGTGGACTCCATCCCGGAATGCCACTCGGCTATACTGCTTGAGTTCTTACAATTCATTAAAGATAATTATTAAACCCAAAATATTGATAAAGTATATGCAGAAAAATACTCATCAGAGTATTGTTTATGATTTTTAAATGTCAAAAAATTAAAGATTGTCAAGTATTTGTATTATGCAGAGCTTACACATTATGATCATGAAGAACATTTAGTAGCCAGAATCTTATTATATAGAACAGAACCACAAAGTATAAGTAGGTAGTGATTACAACTCTGCAAAAAAGAGCTGATAGAAAAAGGAAGGAAACATACTAAAATGCTAACAAAGGTTGCACTAGGGTAATAGAACAAAGGGTGATTTTTTTCCCCTCGTTTTCCTATACATTCTGTGAAGGTGATTACGTAATTGTTACTAAAATTATATAAAACAATTGTTAGGTACTTAACAATGTCTGGATCCAGTAGATGAGAATAAAAATCACTTTAAGCTAATGAAGTGACACATAAATATTGCAGAGTCTTGACAGGGGTCCTGCTTTTGTCATATTCCCCAGATTCAAGAGGCACACAGAGGTGACTTCTATCAGTGGGCAGAGTCCTCTTACAAATAAGCTCTACTCCCATCCTTCAAAGGAAAGAGTGCTTGCCTGACTTCTCCAACTAGCTCTATCACATCCTCAACTCTTCATATAACCTGGAGTTAACCTAAGGCATTCTGTTTATAAGTAAGTGTGAAAAATATTTTACTCTTTAATTTAGAAAACAGCAAATGCACATCAGAAATTGCAAAGCTGGGGCGCCTGGGTGGCTTGGTCAGTTAAGCGTCCGACTTTCTCTTGGGTCATGATCTCGCGGCTCGTGGGTTCAAGCCCCGCGTCGGGCTCTGTGCTGACTGCCAGCTCAGAGCCTGGAGCCTGTTTCAGAGTCTGTGACTCCCTCTCTCTCTGACCCTCCCCTGCTCACGCTGTCTCTCTCTCTCTCCTAGAAATAAATAAAACATTAACAAAAAAAAAATTTAAAAAAATTGCAAAGCTGTTTTTGAGAAAACAAGATGCAGTCAACAAAAAGAGATAGCAAGAATATATGATGATGTGATACCATCAGAGATAAGACTGGTTTTGAGGGGAAAACCTTAAAACTAGCATTAAAAAATAGACAAGTGTTGGTATAAACAAAAATTGAATTATGGACAAAAATCAGATTGACTTGGATGGCGGTGGATGGGAAACAGGGGGTGTTTTGGCTTTCCAAAGTAGACTGACATTCCTACCTGCCGGCTTTTTGGCTTGTTCTTCTGTCATAAGCATGTTATTTAGCTGTAGTTTACATGTGTGCTTGGAACACAAATGTAGATTCCAGAGATTATCAAAATGTTTGCTTTCTCCCCTTGTTTTAACAAGAGTTTTCTCCTCTTGCTTAAACAAGTTTAATCTTGGATGATTTTGGTTTTCCAGTTCAATACAAACTTTTGTTTAAGAGAGTATTGTAGTTACAAGTAACCATGAACAGATTAATGCAAATTTTATATAAAATGGTGTTTAAAAATGTTTTGGCCTTCTAACCCACATATCCCTAAAATAATTCTGTCAAAAGTTTATATTCACTTCCCAAAAGTTAAAACCAACACTTCTGAAATTCCAGCTGGTATCTGTTGTGCGCATCAATATTATCTGCATATATTTGGAACAAAGACAAAGGACAAATAAAATTCCCTGTTCCATTTCATAGTCCAATCACGTTCCATACAGATATATGGTTGTAGTAGTTCCTTGTTAATATGGTTATAAGAAATTCTTCACAAAGTAACCAATTGGGTATAATAAATCCTTTATCCATGTCTCATTCCCACAATCATTTCTCTTTTTGACAAGAAGTACAAAATACTTGTTTGCAGAATATATCTTGTCAACGCTTTATAAAAAAATTCCTCTTCTCCTTCCTTATGTAAATAATTCTAATCAAATTTTCTCATACCTTAGGTGCAACAATCATTCTACCCCCATAAAATCAACAGACACACAGATTAGGGGCTTCCAGTTTTTTCCAACAGTTGGTCCCATCATCAGTACTCTAGATGTGGTCTATATCAATTATTTAACTAATTACTCTGAGGAATCCAGCAAGTACAGGTTTGTCATTCAACTGCTATACATGATTCAAATATGAGCCAAGTCCTTTGGACATGATTCACACATGGATCAGGTGCATTATTCACACCTGCTTTTAACAGTAATCCTTCTTAATGTTCTAATTTTATGATGTAATTTTAGTAATGAAATTAACTTGGAACAACTCAAAATTATGTAATTAATTACATTCAGCTTCATTTTAAATTACTGTTTAAACTCAGCCTCTCAGCCTGACGCCCCAGCAGAAATCTGGTTACACAGTGGCAGTCAGGGGTGGGCGGAGAAGCCTTCCCAGCTTGATGATTCGTATGGACTCACTAAATATATAAATTGTATTTATTTTTGCTAAAATGTCTCAGAATTAGTCAACTATATGCCATTTCCTTAGACTTGAGGGCTTGGAGAAGTTAGAGAGCTTGGGATAGACAGTGGAGGGAACACCCTTCACCAATGCCTAATTATGTTTCCCTTAACACTCATTTTGAACTGGTTTAATTGGTGTAATTTTTTTAAAGTTCCTGTGGTTTCATAAATTTGGTTTATGTTGGATTAAAAAATTAAACAGGTTTCTTCACCATAGAGTTTCTTGGTCTTCAATATGTTAATATATGTTATGAATCTGCAAGAGATGGGATATAAAATGTGTCCCAAACTGTTTTGAACAAAGAACAGCCTCTCCTTTAAACAGCAACAAGAGCTTCACTGAGGTTTACATACCATGAAATTCACTTGTTTTAAGGGTACAATTAGCTGATTTTTAGTGAATTTACAGTGTTGTACAACCACTACTAAAAATCCAAGTTTAGAACATTTTCAACACCTCAAAAGCATCCCTTGTTCTCATTTGCCGTTACTTTGAATTCCCACCTCCAGCCTCAGGCAACCCCTAATCTATTTTCTGTCTTTATAGATTTGCTTTTTCTGGAAATTCTACATAAATGGACTCATACGATATTTGTTTTTTGTGTCTAGCTTCTTTCACTAAGCATAATGTTTTTAAGGCTCATCCATTTTGTAGCATATACTAGAACTTCATTACTTTTTATTGACAAGTAGTATTCCATATGGTTACATCTCACTGTTTTTATCCATTCATGATTTTATGGGCATTTGGATTGTTTTCCCTATGAATTTTGGCTACTATGAATAATGTTACTGAACATTCATGTCGAAGACATATGTTTTTATATGTTTACTTATTGGGTGTACACTTAGGGTTGTATACTTAGGGTTGAAGTTGTGAATGATATGCTAAGTTTAACTTTTTAAGAACCCCCCAAACTGTTTTTGCAAAGTGCCTGTACTATTTTTGCATTCCCACCTGCAATGTACAAGTTCCAACTTCCCTACATCTTCATCAGCTAGTCATCGTAGTGGTACATGGTGGTATCTCAGTTGTAGTTTTGGTTTGATTTCCTGATGGTGAATAATACTGAGTAGCTTTTCATGTGCTTATTGGCCATTCATATATCTCCTTTGCTTAAGTGTTTATTGAAATGTTTTGCCCATTTTCAAAATGGGTTACTTTCTCTTCTTATTGCGTTGCAAAGGTTCCTTATAGTCTAGACACAAGACTTTAATCAAATACGGTTTCCAAATATCTTCTCCCTTTGTGGCATATCTTTTTACTTTCTTCATGGTGTCTTTGTAAGCATAAATATTTTTAATTAAAAATTTTTTAATGTTTATTTTGGAGAGAGAAAGACAGAGAGGGACAAGAGTGTGAGTAGGGGAGGAACAGAGAAAGAGGGAGACACAGAATCCACAGCAGGCACCAGTCTCTGAGTTATTAGCACAGAGCCTGACATGGGGCTCAAACTCATGAACTGCAAGATCATGACCTGAGTTGAAGTCAGACGCTCAACCAACTGAGCCACCCAGGTGCCCCAAATATTCTTAATTTTGATAAGGTTCAATTTGTCAATTTGTCAATTTTTTTCTTTTATTGCTGTGCTTTTTGTCATATTTATTAAAGTCATGATGGTTTTTTCCTATTTTTCTTCTAAGAGTTTTATAATTTTAACTCTTACATTTGGATGAATGATTCATTTGGGATTAAATTTTGACTGTGATGGGAAGTAGGGGTTTAAATATATCTTTCTCCATATGGATATCCAATTGTCCCAGCACCATTTGTTGAAATGACTATCCTTTCCCTATTGAATTGCCTTGGCACCTTTGTTGAAAATCAATTGAGCATAAATGTAAGAGTCTTTAATATGTTAATGTATGTTGTGAATCTCCAACAGGGAGGATATAAAATGTTTCCCAAATGTTTTTAACAAGGAATCCTACCTCCTCCCCCTACTCTTTGAAAAAGGCTTCACAAAGGTTCTCACTGCTGTCCACAGAACAAACTTTAAGGAATGCTTCTCTAAGGTGCTCAGGGCTCTAACTTTTACTTACAATTTTATTGCTCATTTTTAGAGTCTGAGAGGCCGAGGGTTGTATTTGAAGCTGCAAAATCAAAGACATAATATCTAGTAATATGCATAATTTCTAGTTACAGTCAGTACAGTAAGACATCTCATTATGCAGAAATGTGTGTAAAGGCAGCAGAAAATACTTGTTACTGAATTAGGTCCATCTTTTACACATATACAGTAATAAAGAGGGGTTTTCTTACAGGCTAATGGATAGAAGTATCAGAATTTTGCAACTGTGTGTTGAAATTTTTAGTGCAATGCATCTTGCTTGATCAGGACATCAGGATAGGAATAAACATCAGTATTAAGGTGTTAAAGACCGATTTGTATATACTTTAGCGCATATGTACACATACACACATATATATGCACATGCATACACACACACATATGTTGGAGGTATATCTTTATACACCAGTCGGTTTTGTCTTAATGTTCTGCTTTAACCAAATATAATGCAAAATGTTGTCTAATTGCTTAAGTAACCTTCTTAAAATGACAATACAATCATTTTGGCATTGTGTTACTACAACAAACAATAAAACCTTAGTACAAGGATAAAAGGTGAAATTAAAATTGGTATCTTTTAACCACTTTGTATTTATCTGCAGAACAAGAAAAATACAGGTAAAGGTCAATCAATGATGAGTGAAAAAATGTACAAACACTTTGATGGGGCAGAATGTGTCATCAAATCTAGAAAAGCACACCAAAAAAGCTTCCTCAGTGCTCTGTTCACAGAGCTTGGTGAATGTTACACACCTACTAATGGGCAGATGATCCCAGTGAATGCCTGAAGTTCTGGAATCCTCAGAAAATGACAGCATAAACCAAGCATACAGGTGTTCTACCAATGCACACTGAAGTGCATTCAATTACCTTAAACTGACATGTTGACTTTCTAATCATGCCTCCTTCTGCTAGAGCTTTATCTGTTCTTCTTTTTTTTTTTAATGTTTATTATTTCTGAGAGAGAGAGAGAATGTGAGCAGGGGAGGGGCAGACACACACACACACACACACACACACACACACACACAGAATCCAAAGCAGGTTCCAGGCTCTGAGCTGTTAGCACGGAGCCATATGCCGGGCTTGAACTCTTAAACCCAAGATCATGACCTGAACTGAAGTTGGATGATTAACCAACTGAGCAACCCAGGCACCCCATCAGTTCTTTATAAAAGCATAATGCTGTTTCTGAATATTTAAGATGGTTTTATCTTGCTATATTATACATTAAGAAGTGTTTGCATCTAGAAGGTTCCAAATATGTAACAACAGTATGTTGGGTTTTTTTTTATATTCTATTATGCCAAACAAAATTTATATAAAATATATTTTCTTAGAAAACTTTACCCATATTTAGGGCAGAATTTAGAATGTAAAGCACCTTCTCCTTCCTCCTTCCCTCCTTTAGTGTTTGCGACTATCTAGTTGGGTTTTTTTTTTTTTCTTAACGTTTGTTTATTTTTGAGAGACAGAGACAGCATGAGGGCGGGGGCAGAGAGAGGGAGAGACACAGAATCTGAAGCAGGCTCCAGGCTCTGAGCTGTCAGCACAGAGCTTGATGCCGGGCTCAAACTGACCAACCGGGAGATCATCACCTGATCCAAAGTCAGAGGGTTAACCGACTGAGCCACCCAGGCGCCCGCGACCATCTAGTTTTGAGGTTTAATAGCCGTAGTCCGCTGTTATTTTCACTTTATTTTTTAAGTAACTTGAGTGCTTATTTTAGCTTAAATCTCAGTTTTTTTTCGCGAATGGATTTTAGTAATTTAGCAAATAATTTAGGAAAATTTACTAGTATTGTATTCTTTTATTTGTCACCGAAACCACGCTGGATGTTTGCTCGGTATTTTAAGATTTTTTTTTCCCCATGATATTTGGAAACTTTCCAGGCTACTTCTCACTAAGGAGGCCATTTACAAATTTTGTGTTTAACTGTTTTCTCTTTGGCCTGTGTGTGTCAGTTTCTTCTCCTGGGTTTTTATGCTTACCTGTGAAGCCTGTCGTCGAAGGAGAAGTGCTGTGCGAGGAGACGACTGTACCAAGTTAAACACTTACAGCTCTGCCCCCTGTGACCTTGTCAGCCTCCCGCGCGCGGTGGGCGGATGTTGATGACGTCACGGCCCATATGCTCTTGCCTGTCTGGTGGTTAAATCTTTACCTCCAGGCTCTGCTGCTGTAGGTGGGTCGTGGATGGAGAAAGTATAGGTTTCACACAAATATCCCGCATCCTCGTTCTGCTCATGGAGGAAATCTCTTTTCAACCCGGCCCCCAATTGTGCTACAGGAGAAAACTAAAACTTCCCTCTCATCTGTGCAGCTGGACAGTTTCAGAACGAGTGGGGGCAGAAGGCCGATTAGAGCTTGGTACAAACAGGAAGCCATTCCCCTGGAGCTAGAAATGAGGAGCAGGAATTCACATCTTTCCCATGAGTATCAAAGTCTTAGAGATTTTCCTCCCCCAAAATAAGCTTCCCTAAATTGAATTCCGAAAGCTGCCTCCCAAGAGTTACCCTGGAGCAGGCTCCCCTGTAGGGGACAGGGGAATTTGGATAATGTGGGAAGAAGAATCCACCCAGTAATGGGGATTATTCTGTTGTATAATTGGATAAGATTTTTATAAGAGTGAAGTAATTTTATTGAAAATTAATATATTTCTAGTCACATATAAGCCAGGTTTTGTAAAATGCATGTAGTTCTTATTCTGCCCTGTCAGTTCAATCATTACCACATCAGTTATCTTCATAAAGCTCTGATGTAAAGAGCTCCTACTGTGTTGTTATAGATAAGTGTCTGAGCTGGCAAAACTCCCACATCCCTGTAAGTAACCAACAGGCTGTTTTCCATCTGTTTATTTCAGTACGACATTTTGCACATGCAATAACAAATACAGTCTATGAATGATGACATGGGAAGAAAATGATCAAGTCTGTAAAGTAAATTCCAGTAAATTGACAATATATTCTCACTAAATTACTTGCACTCTTCACATCTCCATTCCTTCTATTTGCTTTTCAAAGAGAAAAGCCCTTTGAACCCAAACAGTTATCAAGCCCAGTCCTAGTCAAGTCACAGAAGAGGCCAAAGGGAAAGCAACTCTCTCAGCATCTACTTCTATCATAAGTAGAATTGCAGGAAATAACCACCCAGGAGGCAGTTAAGCAAATTGGCAGTTTTCCCCATACAGCTAGAAGATTTGTCTCAAAAAACATCTTGATACGGCCATTCAAAATATAAGTACAGTCTACTTACCAAATTGAAGGTGAGCAATTTTTAAATTGCTCATACAACTGCTCCCCTCTTGTAGATTCTCTTTAATTACCTTAAATAAATGTGTACATTTTGATTAAATAAAAAGGAGAAAACAAGAGGTAGATTGTGAAATGAACAGAAATAAAGGCACCTATTCTGAAAATGTCTTAATACTCTGGGAAAATGTTTCAGAAGGAGAGGAGATTAAAGCAGGAAAGTTTCCCATGGTAGGTTAATTTAAACTCTGTTCTTTATTTGCTTAGATACATTTGGGATGGGAAAAAATCTCATTTATAACCAATTTATTGATACTTCTTATAAATTATAGTCGTTTTTTTTTATTTTTAATGCCTTATTTATCTTTGAGTGAGAGAGAGAGAAAAACACAGAGAGAGAACAAGTGAGAGAGGGCCAGAGAGAGAGCAGACGTAGAAACGGAAGCAGGCTCCAGGCTCCTAGCTGTCAGCACAGAGTCCGACAAGGGGCTTGAACTCACAAACCATGAGATTATAGCCTGAGCCAAAGTCAGACACTTAATCAACTGAGCCACCCAGGCACCCAGTGATTGTTTTTTAACTTAAAAGTGTGACCAGAAATGTCTTTACTGATCAGAAAATGAATTTTAATATCTAGGAAAGTAAAGAACGTGAGCACATCTACAAAATGAGGTTCATGGTTGTAAAACTTGATTTCAGAGTGTTGTTTGAAAGGCAAGTAGGGTATTATATATGTGTGTATATCACTTTATAATCACTTACCATCTGTCTGAACCAGCTCTTAACCTCAATGTTTCCCTGCTTTGGAGAAATATCCTACTTTCTATACCCAGGTAATTAAAGTTTATTTCAAAGGATAGTGAATAGGTTTTGAAACCTCAAAGTACTTGCTCCTCATGGAAACTAAAAGGAACTCTCTTGTTTGAGAAATTGTTGTGAATTAAAGATTCCTGCAGATTCTTTTTCACCATCTCTGCCACCTCAGAAGTGGAATTTATTTTCCTTCCCTTTGATTACAGGCTGGCTCTGGGACTACTTAGTTAACAGAAGATGGCACAGGGATGGTAGGCTGACTCTTGGATTAAGCCTTAAGAAGGCCTGGAGGTTTCCATTTTCTGTCTCTTTTGGTAGCCCCAAACTCCCATACATGTGCCCTGCATGGAGTGGAAGGGTGCTCAGCTTGCTGGCCTCCTGGTGGGGGAGGGGGGGCAGATTCATATGCTTCTGGCTCCAGCCATCCTTTGAAAGATACCAAGGGAGACCAACAGAACTGCTCCTTGAGCTGTCAACCCACAGACCCTAAAAAACAAACAAGGTGGTTGTCATTTTAAGCCACTAAGTTTGGGATAATTTGTTCGGTAGCAGAAAATAACTGAAATAAAAAGCAAGCCCTTCACTGTCACCTTAACTCTTGGTTAGCAGGGAGTGGCATTGCTTCATGGGACAGACAGCTAGACTTGCTACCCTTGATTGGGTGTGGGTAATTACTGTGGGTTTCAGAGGGTTCAGGTAAGGGTTCCTGTAGTTAGGGAGGACAGGGAGATGGGCTCAGAAAAGACAATGCAGAGTTGAGTGGGGAAAAGAAGGCAAAGGATGACCTTCTGAGCCTGGGACACGGATGACATACACGAAGAGCCAAATCAATTTTTTTTCTGTTTTTCTTTAATTTTTTAAAAAATTATCTATTTTTGAGAAAAGAGTGCAGGTGGGGGAGGGGCAGAGAGTGAGGAAGACACAGAATCCGAAGCAGGCTCCAAGCTTCCAGCTGTCAGCACAGAGCCTGATGTGGGGCTCAAACCTTCAAACCGCGAGATCATGACTTGAGCCAAAGTCAGCTGCTCAACCGACTAGGAGCCAAATAAACTCTGTGGGTAAAACCAATGATCCCAAGAAGAATGTTTGGGGGGCGGGGCTGTAAAAAATGCAGAATTTAATCACATAAAAATGTTTATCTGTATGCATTATGAAATTATCTACCATACTACACTTTTGGAAATGCTGCCTGAAAAAACACACTTTTTATGTCTCATGGCTCCTTCCGAAGAAATCTTTCAAGAGGAAGTAAGTACCTAGGGATATTCCCATTTTTAAAAAACTGATCTATGTTTTCTTACATAAGAAACCCAAATCTTTCTTCGTTGCTTGATACGGCAGTTACACTTAGCCCCACCGGGACAATTAGACAGATGCACTCACAGAGAAACACAACACACACAGAAGCACACATTCTTAAACAGGAGTTGTTTAAATTGGCAAATTTGAAGAGAATTTTTCAACTTTTAAAATTAGGTGAGTCTCTGGGGCACCTGGGTGGCTCAGTCAGTTAAGCATCCACCTTCAGCTCAGGTCATGATCTCACAGTTTGTGGGTTTGAATCCCATGGCAGGCTCTGTGCTGACAGCTCAGAGCCTGGAGCCTGCTTTGGATTCTGTGTCTCCCTCTCTCTGTCACCTTCTTTGCTCACACTCTGTCTTTCAAAAATAAATAAATGTTAAAAAAATTTTTTTAAATAAAAAATAAAATTAGGTGAGTCTGTTTGATATCAATTTTGGTGGGAAATTAATTTATTCATATTTTTAAATATGTATGCATAAAGCTGCAAAATTTGATAATTGTATAACTATATTATTTTTGATTTGCAAAATTGTTTTAGCATTTAAAAGTTTTAAAAAAATGTTTAAGTAATCTCTACATTCAATGTGGGGCTCAAACTCATAACCCCAAGATNCCAATATGGGGCTTGAACTTACAATGCAGAGATCCACTGCCTGAGCCAGCCAAGTACCCCTGTGTTATCATTTATTAAATGGAGATTTCATCATTAGCCTTTTTAAAAAGAATGAAAATGAGGGTATGGTAATTGGACAAAATAAGCTTCTCTTGATTTCAGAAAATTCCATTTCTGTCCACCTATTGAAGCCTTGGGTTATGGTCTCATGAGCATGTTATTTTTTTTTAAATCCAAGTTAGTTAACATATAGTGTAATACTGGTTTCAGGATAGAATTCAGTGATTCATCACTTGCATATGACACCCAGTGCTCATCCCAGCAAGAGCCCTCCTTAATGCCTATCGTCCATTTAGCCACACCCCAACAGCAGCCTTGTTTGTTTCCTGTATTTAAGAGTCTCTTAGGGACTCTTTTTGCTCCCTCTTTGTTTCTTTCTTATTTTTCCTTCCCTTCCCCTATGCTCATTTGTTTGTTTCTTAAATTCCACATGAGTGAAATCATATGATATTTGTCTTTCTGTAGCTGACTTATTTTGCTTAGCATAATACATTCTAGTTCCATCTATGTTGTTGCAAATGGCAAAATTTCATTCTTTTTGATCACCAAGTAATATTCCATTGTATATACACCACATCTTTATCCTTTCATCAGTCGATGGACATTTGGGTAAGCATGTTATTTCACCTGAGACCCATTCCTTTGAATCCCAATGTCTTCATTTATAAAATGGTTATTAACAGTTTATCGTTTCCATGAGGTAATCCATGTTTAAGAGCTTCATAAGCTGCAGAGAAGAATAGCTTGCCTGTGTTTTAAAGATTTATTTTTTTTTAAAGATTTAAAGTGTAGAATTTTATTTCATAATTTTAAAAACGATACATCATTCAGACTGTTTCTTCCCTCCCACAGTGATTCCAAAAGCATTTCCTCAAACTTCTTAAACAGTTAATTATTTGGGTTGTTTTTTAAAATACTCACATTTTTTAAAAGATTGCATTTAGTCTGAGGACCTTCTATCTATCCCTTTTGTGTTTTGATGTGTGATGAATTTCTCCTGTGCTTTTTATATATTTATCCTGGAATTGTGAGAGTTTAGAGCATCAAGCAGTCATGGAAGTCACTTAGTTCTTATCTAACCATTTAATTTGGTCATGGTGGCCCAGAGAGAGTTATTTGTGCATGTGATTTCTCTAGAAGAACCCACTTCTGTGATGGAGCAGCTCTTTCAGCCTCGGAGGGTTCCTTGTGCCCTAAAGATGGGCAGCATCCCAAACAGGAACACTGGCCTTTTTTGTGACTAAAACCCCTCAGGAATGCAGAAAAACTTTGACTTAAGACTATGGCTAAGACCTGGTCATCCCGAATTCTACCTCTCAAAACATCTGGACGATGGCATGGCCTGCATGTGCCCGAGGGAGCCCATCAGTAAAGGTTGCCCACTCTGAAATAAGACATAGGCTGGTGAGGTTCTTGCTGTTTCTTTTCTTATTCCGTGCCTTGGACCCTGACACACTAGGTTGAGGGGCAGGGCCTCACAACCAAAAATTCCCTGTACAGAGAGCTCAGTGATAAAAGAGGCAAGGAACTTAACATCTTTAATGGTCAGGATCAGCTGACCTCTAAAATAAAAGAAACAAACAGATGTTTAATCTAATCCTAAAAAGGAAATTAATTTTTTTCACTCTTGTTTTTAAAAGAATATACTGTACTTGATTATATTGCAATAATTCAACTTTCCTTCCTGCCCCTTAATCCAGAGGCAGGAAGACTGGAATGGGGGCTCATGGAAGAGCAAAGTTCTCTTTGTGTTGTGTCTCTTTGAGTTGTGAAGTTGGGCTGGGGAAAGCAGAGGACACATTCATTAATATTTTTAAAGTAATGGAAGTAAGTAGCAGTTAACCCGAAAAAATGGGAAAAGTATATTTTAGAGAATTTAGAAGTCATGAAATGAGAAGTTCAAACATGATGTGGAAAGCCACAGGAAGCCTCTAGGAGACAGCCTGCCTAGCTCGCATCAAACCCCCTTCTCAGAGAGAGAACTCTCTTCCTCTTCAAAATCAACATTCTCAGTTCCAATGATTGGCTCAAAGGCAAACACTTGACTGAATCGGGCACTCACATTTTTGCCCTCCTGTTTGGAAATGAGATTCAGTGAATAATGTCCCTGGAACTGAGGTGATGGAAACCGAGCTGTTTTGTGACCTCATTGACCACATGTTCATAGGAGCAGTAAAGCAGGTCTGCAGAGGTGAAAAGTTAAGAGGCTTAATGAAGAGAAATAGAGACAAAAGGCAGAAATGGTGAGAGTGTTCTGCATTACTCCTGATGACTGTCAAGTTTGGGACCAAGTCCCTGCCCGGGTGCACTTGTCCTTGGGCACCATGAAGTATGCCTATGTCCCTGAATTCCTACAACACATTCCTAAGGGTAAATATTGCTAAGACAATATATAAAAAGGGGCGGGAACATTCTTGTCTAGTTTAGGCTAATGGGGAAAATCAGTACAGATAAAACATGCCCTTGGTCTGGAAGTTTGGTTCTTTTTTTTTTTTTTTAATTTTTTTTTCTTATTTATTTCTAGGAGAGAGAGAGAGACAGCGTGCGCAGGAGAGGGTCAGAGAGAGAGGGAGACACAGACTCCGAAACAGGCTCCAGGCTCCGAGCTGGCAGTCAGCACAGAGCCCGACGCGGGACTCGAACCCACGAACCGCGAGATCATGACCTAAGCGAGAGTCGGACGCTTAACCGACTAAGCCACCCAGGCACCCCTGGAAGTTTGGTTCTTAGACAAAAGATGAAAGGGTGAATCTCAGCAAAATTGAATCTGTCAGCTTTACAGAGTCTTTGCACAGCTGTCCTCCAACCTCCACCCCAACCTCTCCTCATCCTCCTCAGTGCTCCCCAAGGTTGGGTCCTTCTTACCCATCAAGCTGCTGAAAAGTCACCACCTGGGGGAAGTCTCTTCTCCCCAATCCCAGTCTCTCTATTCCTGACTTTCCCCCAGACCATAAAGAAATAGACTAATGAGTTACAGATTAGCAGATTCCACAAAACAAGCTTTCTTCAATTCGCTTTAACAGGAAAACTATTAACATTGTCCTCCATCTTTGTTTCAAGTTTCAGCTACTGAATTCACTAAGAATCTTTCTCTCCCATTCTGTTAGTTCTCCTGCTAAGCAACGTACCTCCCCTCAGTTCTATTAGGCTAAAACTTTTAATTCAAAACTGAAAACTGTAGTTAGTCCTCTGGAGATTTCTAAGCATGCCGAGATGCTAAGAGATAGCCTCTACTTTCCATCCGATTCTAGGTAAAAAAGATGACATTACCTAAATTATGCACACACACACACACAAAATGTCAGATGTTCTTTTTATTTAGGCAGAAAGCCCAGATGGAAACTTCAGGCCGTTACTCTTGTCCTCATTCAGACTTCTCTGCTAGCACAGCTCTCCACCCAATTCTTCTTTATTATCCCCGAATATTATTTCAGCTTCTGCTAAATAAAGTGTCCTGCCCAATAATGTTTTCTAATGTGTCAATGCCTGGAGTTGCACTATATCAGGCCTTTTTTCTTTTCCTCATGCTAATGAGGTCCAGATACAGTGTTGTTGCTTTTATTTTTCTAAGAAAATATATTGCTTCCTTTCTATGTGAATAGCACATATGCTTAGAATTATTTGGTGATCAATACTAATTAGGTATTTTGTTCAGTGGATTCTTAATGTTTTCATTGCAGACTTTCAACTAGTCATTTTGAATTGGTTGGCCCAAACTCTATATTATTTAAATTGTCTTCTTTTTGTTTGACCTCCTTAGTGAGGAAAAAAAAAACCACATTCACTTGTATTCCTTTAAAGTTTTTATGCTTTTATTTATTTTAGAGAGAAAAAAAAGAGAGAGGGAGTGAGAGAGAGAGAGCAGGGGAGGAGCAGAGACAGGGAGAGTGAGAGTCACAAGCAGGCTCCATTCTGTCTACATAGAGTCTGACATGGGGCTTGAACTCACAAATGGCAAGATCATGACCTGAGCTGAAACCAAGAGTTGGATGCTTAACCAACTGACCCACCCAGGCCCCGCTAAATTTATAAAAAATATTTATTTACGTGTGTGTGTGTGTGTGTGTGTGTGTGTGAGAGAGAGAGAGAGAGAGAGAGAGAGAGAGAGAGAAAATCCAAAGCAGGCTCCAGGCACTGAGCTATCAGAACAGAGCCCAATGCAGGGCTTGAACTCATGAACTGGGAGATCATTACCTGAGCCAAAGTCAGATGTTTAACTGACTGACCCACCCAGGCTCCCCTCAGTTGTATTCCTTTAAATTTCAAACCTAAACATCAGTCTGTGGATATAAAAAGAAAAAAATGAGGCATGCAATGACAGTATGAAAAAATGCTGCTCATGAATTCAATTAAAATGTAATGGTATTTTTAAAAATTCAAATTCTTTTTTTTATTGAGACAAAAACTAGAATCCTGTGAAAAATTCTTATATTCTCTCTCTCTCTCTCCTTCTATGCATTCTTCATTCTTATNCAGGGAAAATGGCTCTAGCCATGAGAACCGCCCTTTTTTTCTCCTTCAGCTTTTCAGTGGGGAGAAGAGGGAAGAGTAAATCCATCCTCTAAAACTTCCTGGAGGCCTGGCCTCTTAGGCAAGGGTCTCAATCTATCCCCAGTGAGTCAGCTGAAATTCAAACTTGACCCCTAAGCCAAGCCTGCAAAGAAGCACTTCCTTCTAGTTCTCAGCCTAAAAAAAATGGGCCTGAACCACTTTCCTGGTCCTCACTCCAGTTCTCCATTTCTCCCCCATCCTGAGCCCTGCCCACTTTCAGCTCCCAGCATTGCTGACCCTGCACAGGGAAAAGTTAGTTCTTTGCTTGCTTTTGTCCCAAATGTTCCACTTTTTTTCTTTCTAACTCCTTTCCTCCACTGCCCACTGCTGTGTTCTTCCCCTGGCTAAGTCAGGTGAAGGACTGGCTGTAGGACTGATTCAGACAGAAGACAAAAGATGCAAAGGCAAAAGATTTTAACACCGGGTATATTCCTGTTACCCATTTATAGAGGCTGAATTCAGCAGAGAACTTTCAAGCCCCATGACTTTGAATGCACAAACATCAAGTAGTGCTTAGTGTATTCCTCCTAATTTGTAGGTGCCTAAGGATTTAAGATTGTAGCCAGACATTACATAGAAAATAAGGAGGTCAAAGGATAAGCAAAAGGACAACCCCAAGCCTGGGAAACTTACATCCAGGCTCTGTACAAAGAAAAGGACCCAGGGCGAGGGTAACTAAGATAAAAACCACTCGTGTGGTTGTACTTAACTTGTACTGGCTTCCATGGTTGTCACCTTTCTAGTCCTGACCCATAGACTGCGATGGAAATTACTAGGAAGCATTCATGATTCCAAATTTACTTCGTTTGGCAGATCCCTAATCCCCCAAGCAGAAATAAGTATAAATGAGGCTTTGACGAGGAACCTTTCCTTAACTCTTGAAGATATTGCAGAATCTGCCGCTAAAGACACTGGCCGAAGTTGTTAGTGATGATACAATAGCCCTTTATCATCCTTTAGCTGAGCAAGGAGGTGTCTGTGCTGTGGCCAACACTACTTGCTATACTTAGATTAACACCTCTGGGGAAGTTGACACTTGGCTATGTAACATCACTGAACAAGCCACTCGGCTTCAGAAAGTGACTCCTTCAATGGGAGTCAATCTATTTGACATAAGTTGGTCTGGGTAATGGGGACTGTGTCTTCAGAATCCCTTCCAAACTTTGGATATTATTCTGCTTATAGTCGTCCTAATAGTCTAATAGTCTCCCTGCTTCACTGTGTTCCCTCAAAACCTTTATTATTTTTTTAATGTTTTATTTTATTTATTTCTAGGAGAGAGAGAGAGAGACAGCATGAGCAGGGGAGGGGAAGAGAGAGAGGGAGTGACAGACTCTGAAACAGGCTCCAGGCTCTGAGCTGGCA
The DNA here is from genome assembly GCF_008692635.1 of Crocuta crocuta. NCBI lineage: Eukaryota > Metazoa > Chordata > Mammalia > Carnivora > Hyaenidae > Crocuta > Crocuta crocuta. The sequence continues at coordinate 2,728,422 of NW_027527808.1, forward strand.
GTCAGCACAGAGCCCGACGCGGGGCCCGAACCCACCAACCGCGAGATCATGACCTAAGTGAAAGTCGGACGCTTAACCGACTAAGCCACCCAGGCGCCCCGCCTCAAAACCTTTAAATGCATGTGTGCAGACACTGGTGACCAGACGAATGATCTCCCTTCGCCCAGAACAGGCAAAACAGGATGACGAAAATAGCCAACTAAAGGAAAAAGGCCTCAATGTCCTAACCTACGTATTCCAGAGTGAGTTCCAACCTAACTCCAACATCAACAAGTCATGGTGGCTCAGAGTGGTGCTAGTACCTTTCTGATCTACGTCTCAGTATGACTGACTGGAGTACTGAAGGACTACTGTGACTTTTCTTCCGGCTAATAGTGAACAGTTGTATTTGTGAGCAAAGAGTTAAATACAAAGTCAAGGTCTTGATGATGCTGGGCTCTGAAGACTGTCTTCCCATTCTACTTCTTAGGCCTGAAGAAAGGAATTGTTCAGTTTACAGAACAAGAGCCAATTACTAAATTCAAAACTTATTTGAAGCGAATAAGCTAATGAGATATGTGAGAGTCCCTGTTAACCTTCTGTTACTCTGGGGGGAAAGGCACTTAGCATAGCACGCGGGGGTCTTTGCTATTTCTCTCTAATTCTAAGTGGTTCCTGGTTTCAGTTTTCCGCCTTTATTCAGAACAAGTTTGCACATAGTCTTGAATACAATATGCATTTATTTCAAAAGAGCATATTTATGATAAAATCATTGTAAAAGGAAGAAAAACCAGAATACTTATCAAAAGAGGGAACTGATAAAGTTAATTTGTATATTTGGACCCAGAAAATGGAGGCTGCCCCAGTGGCTTGGGCCACATCACAAATCTTAAACCTAAATCAGATACGTAGATAGATAGATAGATAGATAGATAGATAGATAGATAGATAGATAAGAATAAACCCAAGTCAGTGTGAAGTATGGGAAATACCTGTGAAGGAAAGCTAACATTTCACCAGTCACAATCTTCCATCTCAGCTTTAGCTATTTACCTCATCCTAGAACACAGGACCTACTAGCCTTATAAGGAAATCCTCAGTCTCCCAATCAATCTTGCCCTGTTTCTGATTTGCTTCTTCTAATGCTCTATAAAACTCACTTTTGCCCCAAGTCTCTCAGGAGCAACATGCTCACTGTATTCCCCCAACCCATGTATTGTTTTCCTTTGAATAAAGCACATCAAACTGGTTATTTAAAAAAAACAAAAGAGTGTAAGCAACAAGATACAAGCAAGTTTAAAAAAACCATGGCTTATTACTGAATTCAGAATATGTATTTTAAAATATTGCCACAATCCTAAATATTCATGTGAAACTATATTAGCAGTTTGTGCCTGGTAGATTTAGCCCTGGAAGTTTGTTGCTTCCTATATTTTTGAAGCTTATGATACTGTTCACAAATTTATTAGAGGAGCCCTTTAAAAAATAAGAAAACAGGGAGGGGCGCCTGGCTGTCTCGCTCACTAGAGCGTGTGAGTTCAAGCCCTAGCTTGGGCGTAGAGGTTACTTAAAAAAAAAAAAAAAAAAGAATTGTGAATTTACATGTCTTACCTAATGCCAGAAAAAAACAGATAAAATTGAAAAATTCAGTTGATCCACAAATATATTTGACCCTGGGTTATATTCAGTATAATTCTAGATGAGGGGCAAGGAAAGTCCCTCTTGTGTGGAGCGTGTGGTCAGGGAGCAAACAAACTGCTCAGTGATGACTAGCTTGGGGACTTCATCCCAATCCTGCCCACTACTGCTGTGTGAATCTGGGCAGGTTACATAACTTCTCTAAGCCTCAGTTTCTTTATCTATAAAATGGGATACTATTAATACTGTCTTCTCAGTTTAAGGAGATTAAACTGAATGTTAATATCTATAAATTGCTGAGAATAATGCCTGGAATGTAGTGAGCCCTCAAAAATGTTTCATACCAATTAGACGGAATCAAAGACTAGAAGTTTTCATTTTATGTCAAAATAAATGAATATTTAGAGTTTTATAAATATAGTTGGATGCTTGCCTACATTTTTCATCTTTTCCTTTCTTCTTGGTCAAAGATAGATTTGAAACCAGATGGAATATCACATATTACAGACCTACAAATTTTTCTGTTTCTTTCAGGTTGGTACCCAATCTTGGATTATGTGGGTAGAAGAAACCAAAACAATTCCTTAGAGTAATACCTGAAAGCAGGGGTTACAGATTAAGACTTTCAGAACAAACAACAAAATCCCTAACTATATACACACAAGGAGTGTTCTCTAAGGCTTGAGAGGATTTTTTGACCTTTGCTTTATGAAACATGGACAATCTTACATTTGATTGGTGAATTTTTTCCGGGTTGGGTTTTTTTTTTTTTTAAACCATGTTCCCTGCCTGAACGCTAAACCTATTTATGGTTACCACTGTTTTTTCAATTAAGTTTATTTTCATTTTCCCATAGGCCATGTTAGCTGAGAACGTCCAAAAGTTCTTTCCTTTACTTTTTATAAAGGTTTTAAAATAAATTATACAGCACTTTTATCTATTGGTCTCTTTTGAAACTGTGATTTTTTTTTTTTCTCACACATTTAAGGCCAGGTAAGAAGAGCTATTATAAAATATTTTTCAGAGAATAATAGTAATACATTTTTGTGGCAAACTCTTGGAGAGCAGAGATCGCAACCGTTTCGTCAACTTTGTGAATTATCTTGTGCAACTTGGTGCTCAGAAGATAGGTGTTTGCGATTTGGCTTTTCCCAAACATTCTCGGCTGGGTATCAGAAAGTACTGTTTCAATTTCCGAGCTCGATATTCTAATAAGTTCTCTCCCCGAGGCTCCTCATGGTGGGGGCGGGGGGGGGAGGAAGGGAGTGAACTNCGCTCCTCCCCTCTCCCCTCTCTCCGGTTTCCCTCCTCTCCCGCCCCGGCGCCCCTTCTTGCGCTCCCTTCTCCCCTCCTCCCCCTTCCGCCCCGATTCTGTTCCCTCCCTTTCCCCGTCACCAGCTCTTCCAGATCCCCTCCTCTCCCCCACCCCTGTCTCCAGCCGGCCTCTCAGCTTCCCACTCCGCTCCTCCCGCGCGCCCCTTCTCCCGGCTCCCACCACCTCTCTGGCTTTGCTCCCTCCTCCCTGCTGCCTTCCTCCCCCGACCCCTCCCCCTTCCTCTCCCTGGCCCCTCTCTCCAGCTCCCCTCCTTCCTTCCTCCCCTGCTCCTCTTACCGACCTGCGGAGCTCCCACGCTGTTGCTATGGAGGCGCCAGAGGCTGCCTGCGGCCGGGCGGGAGCTGCCCTGGGGCCCCGGGGACGGAGCCGTGACTCTGCCCTGGGCTCCGGCGCCTCGCCCCCTCGGGGCCCCGGAACAAAGAGCACCCTCCCCCATCCTGGGAGTGCACTGAGACCTTCAGGCGCCCCAGGCCCGGAGGCTTAAGACCACCGCGAATCTGCTCTCCCCCAACCTCTGTAGACCGGACCCCTGGGGTCGGAGTGACAGCTGTGAGCTACTGAGCTACCTTTCTGGTCCCCCGAAGACCACTCCCGCTCTCCCCATCCCCACCCCCATGCTGGAGGTGTCAGTGGGGCTGGGGGACGGCCAGATGGCCCCATTTAACAGGACTGTCCCCTTTTGTTGGGGGCCGAAGCAGCGTCCAGGGCAATTTACATAGGAAAGTGGGGTTTGTGTCCCCAATTCAGTGCAGTGCCCCGACAGCTGGTGGCTCTGTCATCATGTCAGGACCCCACAGCTTGATGTTTAAAGTGGCTTTATGTGTGCAGATGTGTGAGTGTGAATAGCAATTGGTTGGGAACCGGTAGCTATTAGGTCTGGCTTGGAGAAACTCAGCGTTCATAGAGAAATTTTATCAGCCTGGTCACAGCATAAGATCATGGAGTGGAAAAGTCTCCCGAAGACTTCTGACGCTCCCTTATAGAACTATGGCTTATTTTATCCAGAAATTTAAGAAGCCAAATAATTGGGATTTGAGGAAGGTCTTTAAATCGTTATCATTTACGTTTTCCTGCTTTTAGAAGTTGTAAGGATGAACATGAAAGACATAAAAAGAACTGCCAGGACTTAAAAAAATGATGAAAGATCTAACCTAATTCATTTCATTAAGCTTCTTTAACTCTGCTAGCCTGTGTCCAGGGCTATGGCCTGTAACAGGCTGAACATTAATTACCATTAGTTTGTAATCAGTAGTTTAAAGCTGCGTACCTAAGTGATAGAATGTTAGGGGCTTCAATTCTTATTTTATTAGGGAGGAATTTGAATCTCAAGAGAGGTTAAGTGATTTACCCAAGGTCATACAATTCTGGAATATGATCTCAATTGTTAGGATCCGGAAAAGATAAAGATTTAAGACAGGAAATTAGAAGCCTCTGCAAATACCTTAATCAAGACGCTCTCAAACTTTTCCACTAGTCTGCTGGAGCCACCAACAGGTAACTCCCCAGAAGACAAGGGATTGAAAGAAATTTTTTTTCCCTCAGCTTTTATACATTTAGCTTTAGCTCAAATCTGTACCGGAGCCAATTCTAGCCGCTAGAATCTTCCAGAACTCTGAACTGAACTCGTGACTTCGTTTCTGTTAGTGCAGCCATTTTGTGATAAGATGAAAATTGCATGGTTAAAATTGAAATGTAGTAGGAAATCAAAGCTGGGCTAGAACCCTCTGGTTTCATTTACAGGGGAGTAGACAAAATGACTACCATGAAACCTGCATTCACCTTGCTAGAAGGTAGGGTGGCTGATTTGGAAAGGCTTTGATCTCCACAGAACAACAGCACTAGCTCTGTTTATAACAATGGAAAAGAATCCTTAAACTCTCTCCTTCAGGGACTGTGTTGGAAGAATTCTGTTGGCTAAACTTACCAACAGACTTCTGTTCCCTATCTCCTGCCCTTAAGCTCTAAGTGAATTTGGGATAAATTCAGAGAATGCCTCTGGGGAAGATTTTAAGTAGAGGTATAGTGAACCACAGGATGCCACGTTAAAAGAGATTATGAAAACTGGAGTTCTTCCTAATACCATCCTCACCTCTAGACGTTTCTGATTAACCAGGAAGACAGACATCTAGTTACAGGAGCCACATATCTGAACATTGTCCAAAGCAGTGGCTTTGGATCTGAATTTCAATCCCACCTCTGCCAACTGATTCTTACTCTGAGATTTAGTTTTCTCATCTGGGGACAAGACCGTGCCTGGCTATTTTTGTGAGAACTAAATGAGCCATTGCTTGTGAGTGCTTAGAATAGCCATTAGCACATGGGAGAGAATAGGTAGCTTCATAATTATTATTATAAATAACAATTTACTCTTGGTTCCAGTTCTAAACATATTTTAAAGCATGGGTAATTCCTTTTTCCAGGTCCCAGGGCATTTCAAACATGAGAAAGAGCAAGAATGTATAACTGGATTGAAACTGGAAATGGGATTTAATTTCTGCTCCACTTCTTATACCAGAACAAGTTAGCAAGTTTTTCCTGCCTCTCATTTGCTGGGCTCACATAGTACAAAGACGAGAGTGCCCAATATGTGATGAGGAATGAGGATGTTAGGTAATAACCGTAAGAACCTGTCAATTCTTAAAGAAAAAAAAAAAAAGAACCTGTCAATTCTAGAAAAGAGAATGTTTTTAGAATCACTAATAATGTGTTATATTTCTAAAATAACTGTATACGGGGAAATTATTTGAATTTGACTCCCCACCACCACTACACACATAGTCTACTCTTCTCCTTCTTTACTGCTTTATTTTGACTGCTTTTTAGCACTTGCATTGGTTAGCTCTTGAGGTATAACAAAAACCCTCAAAACTCAACACCCAAACAACATTCCTTTATTATTCCAGCTCATGCATCTGTGTGTCAGTAAGAGGTCAGCTGACCTAGCTTAGGCACTTTGGGTGTCCCTGCTGAAGCTGGCTCAGCTTATTCACACATCTAAGCATCTCCAGGGGCTCTGCTTTCCACTGAGTTTGGCCTGAGAAGCTTCACCTGACAAGCTGCACCAGAGCAGCTCTGCTCCACACACTTTACCTTTCTCCTGTGAGCAGCAGACTAGCTTGGCATATTCTCATGGCAATGGCACAGAAGGGCACTGGAATCATAAAAGCCTCTTAAAGTCTATGTTTTTTGTACAGTGAGGAGCTGGCATATTGTTGCTTCTACCTTATTCTGTTGGCCCAAACAGGTCACATGGTGAGGCTCAAAGTCAAGGAGAAACGAAGAAGCCCAGTTCACCACAGAGTACCTGCTTATGGGAATGGATAGAGGGAGGGTAAAAAAAAAAGGGGGGGTCATTAATGCAGTCAAACACAGCACTTGCCAACATCTGGCACAGTATATATTTTACTTTCATAGTTTTGCTACTCTTCCTGCTGGACTGTAAGCTCTATATGGGCAGGGATATTTGTCTGCTTTGTTTATTCTACATTCTCAAGATCCGGAACAGTGACACATTTTAGATGTTGAATAAATATTGGATGAATCAATTTGGAGGATTGCATTAATTATTTTGGCATGTGTATAAAACCCAAATTCTCTAGATAGAATGGAATTTTGTTACTTTATCTTCTTTAAAACAATTTTTTTAAGTTCATTTATTTTTGAGAAAGAGTATGAGTGGGGGAGGGGCAGAGAGAGAGGGAGACAGAATCTGAAGCAGGCTCCAGGCCCTGAACTGTCAGCACAGAGCCCCACGCAGGGCTCAAACCCACAGACTGTGAGATCATGACCTGAGCCAAAGTCGGAGGCTTAACTGACTGAAACACCCAGGTGCTCCTGTTACTTTATCTTCTGATTTAAATATCATTGTTCATATTTGCTGGCTAATGAAACTGCTGGCAGCTTAGAATAAACATTATTTGTTAAGCTTTAAAAATATTTCTAAATTTCAGGGTACCTGAGTAGTTCAGTCAGTTAAGCATCCAACTCTTGATTTCAGCTCTGGTCATGATCTCACTGTTGTGGGATTGAGCCCTGTGTGGAGCCAGCTCGGGATTCTCTCTCTTTCTCCCTCTGCCCCTCATCCTCACTCATGTGCTCTCTCTCTCTCTCTCTCTAAAATAAATATTTTCTAAATTTCAAAATAGTGTAACATTCCTCTAGGACATATAAACAGGTACTATAAAAAGGTGGATTATTGGGCGGAAGATTAGCAATAGGGAGAGGAGGAATTTACATATATTTTGGCAGAGAATATGTTGCTTCTTCCTATATGGGAATAATGCTAATATAAATCTCCAATTTCCAGAGTTTGAATCTGAAAAATTGTCAAGACTGTTGTATTTGAACTGTTCCAAGAGGCATGGGATACAGGATAGTACCTACACAAATTACTTTTGTTGGGCTTTTGGGTTCATGGAAATTCAATTATTTCTCTCTCTACCCTACTTTACCTAATCCAGAAAATGTAGAGCAAAATAAGTTTTTTAAAATTTATTTTCAAGTTAGTTAATAAACAGTGTAGTCTTGGCTTCAGGAGTAGAACCCAGTGATTCATCTTTACATATGACACCCAGTATTCATTCCAGAAAGTGCCCTTTTAATGCCTGCCACACATTTAATCCACCTCCCCCCACCGCCCTTCAGCAACCTTCAATTTGTTCTCTGTATTTAAGAGCCTCTTATGGTTTGCCTCCCTCTCTGTTTTTATCTTATGTTTGCAGAGGAATTTTCTTTTTTTTTTTCAGTTTTTGAAAAATGTTTTATTTATTTTTGAGAGACAGAATATGAGCTGGGGAGGGGCAGAGAGAAAGGGAGACACAGAATCCGAAGCAGGCTTCAGGCTCTGTGCTGACAGCTCAGAGCCTGACATGGGATTTGAACCCACAGACTGTGAGATGATGACCTGAGCTGAAGTCAGACACTTAACTGACTAAGCCACCCAGGCACACCTCTTGCAGAGGAATTTTCTTAAGGTCATGCTTTTAAGGGGAATTCCTGTGCAGTATATTTTTTATTCCCTTGAAATTTGAATTTGTGCTGCCAGTTTGTGAATGTGACAGATGATGAGGTAGGAGATAAGGTAGGCGGTGATGCTTAGTTATATAAAGGGGAGCTTTGTACATGTCCATTCCTAGCAGTAGGAGAATCTGGGACTCCCACAAGAAACCCAGGTCTTGAACACTGGAGTGAGTGTCTGAAGTTTCATCATGCCAAGGGACGACCTTCTCAGAGGGGCAGCTTGTAGACCCGAAAGCTTGATTATACGTGGATGTATTATTTTGGATAAGAGGCAAAGTTAGGCCCAGAGGCATCCTGAATTACAGTCGTTCCTCTCTCTTTCTCTCTCTCTCTGCATGTCACTCAGTAGAGTCCCCACACCAGACAGTTGCAATTTTACAAATTTAAAATGCTGTAAACATCTCTCAGAAAGGTTTCATTTATAAATTTATATGAATATATTTGCATTATTATTAGTGAGGTCCTACAAGCTTTCCATTCATTTAGTTTAGTTTAGGTCTTTTGGGTTGGGACCTTAGATATTTAGAAGTTCATTCATTCAGCAAACATCCATCGAGGGTCTACTGGGTGCACCAAATGCAATTAGACAACGCCCTTGGCCCTGGGGAGCTCACAGTCTTGGGTAAGATGCGAGTGTCCATGGGCAATGCCAACAGAGTAGGGGAAAGGCTATGACTGGAGAGAGGGTGAGGTTGGAAGTCAGAGGAGAGGTGCCCAGGGGCCCCAGGGGACACAAAGAAAGGAAACTAACTTTGGCAATTGTGTAATGCTTCTGATTTGTAGATGTTCTTTGGCCTGTATTGTCTCTTCTCATTCTGGCAATTTGACTACCTGCAGGCTAAGGCAGGGTGCTATTCTAAAGATACCCAGGAGAGGTGACGGCTTAAGGATTTGCAATCTCAAGGTCTTATGCTTTGGAAGGGGTGGAGCCTACATTCACACTTGGGACTCCTGATGCACTCTCGCAGGCTGTTTCCTTCCTGGTCTTACCACCACTTCCTCTCTTGGCCAGGTTTGGGGGGGTCTCTAGCTGTGTGGCTTCGTCCTGGTCTCCCAGGCCTTCCATCCCTCAAGTGTAAAAGGAGAATATTGTCCAGGACTTTAAGATCTTATGCCTCTAATGGTCTATGATTCGAAGAACATTTGCTTTTCTGGTCAGTCTGAGAAACATTGATACGAAAGTAGTGTTAGTTTTTTATTCATGTGTTACAGAACCCTTGTGATTGGTTGGTCCTAATTTAAACAAAAAATCTGTTTCAAGATGAAGATATTGAGGAACTAGGATCCTGCCACTTCTCTGGTCCCACAGAACCCTGGCAAAGTCCGCATGCATGCTTCTGGCTCCTGAGTTTCTAATCTCTTATTCCTCTGCGTGAAATGCCTTTCTAGTACCTCTTCATTTTTACTTTACTTCCATTTCTAGTGAGTGATGCTTAAAACTATGTTCTGTAATTAAATGGCCCCCTAAGCTACATCTTGCTCTAGATGTTTTAAAGTATGTGTGTGTGTGTGCTGTGTGCACAAATGTATTCTATAATTTGCCTATGGTTGGAAAGAGGTTGCAGACTGAAAGTTGGAGGTCCAAGTGTTTACCTGCAGACATATTTTTAAAAATTTTAAAATTTATTTTGAATCAGTAGCACTTGAAAATCGTACAAATTCCAAAAAGGACTGCACAGGATTTTTTAAAAAGCTGACATTTCATGACTAGAGGATTTCATATATAAAAATCTGGGTTTATGGCTTTATTTATTTATTTTTTAAAATGTTTTATTTATTTCTAGGAGACAGAGAGAGAGACAGCGTGAGCAGGGGAGGGTCAGAGAGAGAGGGAGTCACAGACTGAAACAGGCTCCAGGCTCTGAGCTGGCAGTTAGCACAGAGCCCGACGTGGGGCTCAAACCCATGAACCATAAGATCATGACCTAAGCGAAAGTCGGACACTCAACCAACTAAGCCACCCAGGCGCCCCGGGTTTATGACTTTAAAAAAATGTTTATGTATTTAGTTTAAAAGTGAGTGAGCATGCATGAATGTGGGAGGGAAGGGCATTGGGGGAGGAGAGAGAGAGAGAGGGAGAGAGAGAGAGAGAGAGAGAGAAAATCTTAAGGAGGCTCCACACTTAGCCCCGATGCAGGGCTTGATCCCATGACCTTGGGATTATGACCCGAGCAGAAACCAAAAGTCAGATGCTTAACTGACTGGGCCACCCAGGTGCCCCTTGGGTTTATGACTTTTCATGAAAATCAGGTCTGATACATTAGTCCAGATTTCCTGTAATGCCACCTGTCAGCCTTACCTTCTTTTGGCAGACTGTGGGCTCACCAACCCTCTCCCTGACCCCCATTTCCAAGTCTTCACCACTGACAGCCTCCAGTAGTCATTTAACCACTGGGTGCTCCCTCTAGACATTTGTGTTTGCACCTGCTCATCTCAAGTATTTGTACTTTTTTTTTTTATTTTAAGTAGGTTCTGCACTCAACAACTCCTAGACCAAGAGTCGCATGTTCTACTGACTAAGGCAGCCAGGTGCCCCAAGTATTTGTACCTTAGATGCCCCACCAACACCGGAGGGAACCGGGTGGATCTGGGGCAGAACTGCCCTTAGGCAGCTGGTGCAGCGTTAGGCTGTGGGTGGGCAGAGTCATACAGGAGATACCTCAGGCCTGAGAAGAAAATGCCAGTCAGGAGAGAGCTTTAAGGTTGGCTGGGATATTTGTTTTCTGGAGAGCAAACAAATAGTAACAGCAACAAATAAAGCAGGGAGACCAAAGGAGAAAGAAGAGAAGAGAAGCAGCTGGACTCATTGAAAGGCAAAATACGCCAGTGAGGGCAAACTGAAGAAATACACACAACGACAACCATGAGCAAATTATTATTCTCCGTAATTCTCACCTGCAAAATGGGGATATGTTTCTTAGAGAACAGTCCTGAGTGTAAGAGGCAATATAATGAAAGACTGTACCATAGTGCCTGGTTTTCGATAGATTATAGAGGATGGTGTCATAACTCCTAATGGAGGTGTGTCTGCTTCACAGCCTGGGAGGCAAAAAATAAAATAAAATAAAATAACATAAAATAAAATAACATAACATAAAATAAAACAAAACTATTTTCTGGATAAAATTCTACTTTTTAATTTATTTTAATTAATTCATTACTTGACTTTTTGAAAGAGAGAGAGTGAGCTAGGGAGAGGGGCAGAGGGAGATAGAGAATCTTAAGCAGGCTCCACACCCAGCCCAGAGCCTGACTTGGAACTTGATCTCACAATCATGAAAGAGGTGCTTAACCCACTAAGCCACCTGGGTGACCCCCAAATTTTACTTTTTAAAAAATGTTTATTTATATGTTTTTCAGAGAGAGAGACAGACAGAGCACGAGCGGGGGAGGGGCAGAGAGAGATGTACACAGAATCCAAAGCAAGCTCCAGGCTCTGAGCTCTGAGCTGTCAGCACAGCGTCTGACTTGGGGCTCAAACTCATGAATCACAGGATCATGACCTGAGCCCAAGTCCAATTCTTAATCGACCGAGCCACCTAGGTGCCCCTCAAAATTCTACTTCTTATAAAACATCTGTACTCTTTGGGCATTGACAATGAGTTTTTGAATATGACAGTGTTTTTCTTCCCAGTTACATGTGGGCCACCTCATCCCTCAGTGGTTATATATGGCCTAAAGAAGAGTCACCTGCACAGTTAGGGTGACAGCTTGAATTTCCAAAGTAAGTGACTTTACCATTGTCATAGTTATAATAAGGGTTTTAGCTAGACCCCTCTGAACTGGGTTCAGAGTTCAGCCACGTGTACACCAAGCAGGAAGGTGAACACCTATTTCAATGGGTTTATTTGATGTCATTAGGCTGTTAACATCTGTCCTCATTGTCTTCCAGCTAAGCACATGATAAAACTGTGCTTTCCTGTTGCCTTGAGTACAGGCATGCCCACGGGACTTTCTTTAGCTGAAGAAATGCATTTAGAGATGATTTGTGTCATGCTGGACAGCAGCCGGATAACAGAAACCAGATGGGGGTGTCGAGATGCTCCATCAGCTTGGTTTCCTAGGTGACTCAGATAGATGATCAGAAACCCGGTAACAACCTGCACTGAGCACACAGGAGGCGTGAGGAGCAAACTTGCTATGCTACGTAACTGTTGGTTTCGTTTGTTACTGCTGCATAACTTGGCCTATCCTGATTGGTAAATATGATATTTCAGGGTTCCCTTTTCCTTTTTTTTTTTTAATTGAAGGAGAGAGTTTTTATTTGCTTCTCTTTGCTTGTATTGTGGAGGGAAGATGGGGGGGTGAGGGGACAAGGACAGTGGAAGGAGATGGCATGTATCTGTTCTCCAACTAGGCCCTTAGTTGAGCTGGTGGCTCCCAGTGGCAAAAGAAGTTGAGCTGGAAGCTGAAAAAAATTCTTTTCGTGAGTGCTTTTCAGAGAGTCTTGTCCTACCTTCTCAGACCTAAGTGACAGAGTGGTGCCCTGACATCAGGAGAGGGTTATGTTTCCATTCCCCCCTCCCTCCCCTTCCCCCCAGGACCCAGCAGTGCTAAGACGTCTCAGGGACTAGAGATCTGGGGAAGATCTTGACACGGCTTCTCTTTTTCAGACATCAGTACTCTACACAGGGGAGCAGCAGAGGCAGGTATGGTGTCCTGAAGTGACGGTAGGAGTAAGAAAACATGAGTAGATGGGGGACTGGACATGCCTGAGACATCACCTGGAGGTACCCAGAAATAACTGGGGGAGGCTCAGGAAGAGGGGCTAAGCTGCTGGTGTTACGCTGTTGATGCTAAGAGCTGCCGTCATTTGGAATTCATATGAATGGGCCTCCTATGTATATCCAGGCTTGGGAGGTGCCGACACAGTGAGTCAGATAATTGGTTGCTTTGGTTCAGCTGGTTCTGAGGCATGGCTGCAAACTGGGGACAAAATGCACCCATTGATCTTTTTGATTGACTGTCAGCTTTCGCTGTCGTTTTCCCACGTACGTTATCTGGAGGCATGGGTCAGTGTGTATTTTGTCTAGCAGTCAAACTGAATATATGACATATTTCTTGAAGAAGAAAGCCAAAACGTTTAATATTATTTTAAAAACCACCATAATTTCTGGACTTTATTATAGAACTAGTTTTCCTTTTCTTTCTTTCTTTCTTTCTTTCTTTCTTTCTTTCTTTCTTTCTTTCTTTCTTTCTTTCTATCTCTCTTTCTCTCTCTCTCTCTTTCTCTCTCTCTCTCTCTTTCTCTCTTTCTTCTTTCTTTCTTTCTTTCTTTCTTTCTTTCTTTCTTTCTTTCTTTCTTTCTTTTTCTTTCTTTCTTTCTTTCTTCTTTTTGATGGACACTTAACCGACTGAGCCACCCAGGGACTCCTCCTTTATCTTTTTTTTTATGTCAACATGGAAAACCGCATTTATTCTCCTTATAATCAATGACAATTTTCTTTCGGGGAGAGAGTTTGAGAAGCGGTTTGCCAAACTACATTGACTTTGTCTATGAAATGACTTTAAAATGCCATCATATACTCCCATACAGACAAAGTGGTACAGAAGCCCAGGTATCTTTGTGAGTCTATATGATGCAAAAAAAAGTAAAGACGGAGACAATTTTGTTGAAATTAAACTTAAATTGGGTTGGGAGGGTTCCACATTCACCCCCCTCACATACCCACCAATTCAGTCATACTACTGTGAGGATGTTATTAACAGCTTACATTCATCTTAGGTTATCTGACCCCAGAAGGCGACCTGAGAGGATTGATTCCTCATCTCTCTTCTCTATTTTATTATCTTTGTTTCTGTCTTTATGCAGCAGTGTGGAATTTCCTGGTGACACGTGCAGTTTTGACCCTGGCTTGAGAATCCATTAATTCTTCTCCATCTGCTTGGATCAATACCTTAGGAACTCTGGACACTATTGTTTTGTGAAGAGTAGAGCCATTTTCCTGTTGAAATGTCATATAAACACCTGGGACAATGTCAGCATGGAAACTAGTGCTTATTCTCTGTATAGGTAATGGAAAATTGTTATATTTGTTAATAATGTCACATCTCCTTCAAATATTATAACTTAACATTTATAAAGATCTTTCCAATAAATTAAACACAATTCTCACCCCAAAATGGCGAAGTCTTGAATCTTGCTCAGGGTCACCAATTAGCAGCAGAGATGGAACTCAAACTCAGGATTTCATGCTCCTTGACTATGCCCAGCCCCCTTCCCTTGGGAAGCGTTGTAAAGTAATTAAGGGGTGACATTTTCTCCGATAATTTTAAGCTTCAACACTGTTATTTTGCATCTATAGAAAGGATTACAGAAAAATGTGTCTGCATTGATGTAAAGTATGATGGCATGTTGCTAATGCACGAATGTTATATTTTCCTTAGGATAAAAAATATAAAAAGAAAAGTAAAGAGGCATTTGGGTGGCTCAGTTGATTAAGCATCTGACTTCCCCTGAGGTCGTGATCTCACAGTTCGTGGGTTCGAGCCCTGCATCAGGCTCTGTACTGATAGCTCAGAGCCTGGAGCCTGCTTCCGATTCTGTGTCTCCCTCTCTCTCTGCCCCTCCCCTGCTTGTGCTCTGTCTCTCCAAAATAAATAAATGTTTAAAAAAAATTAAAAAAGAAAAAAAGAAAAGTGAATCATTTCCTGGATATCACTTCATCCAAACCCTTCCTTCTTAGCTGTAAAGACCACTTATCAAGTAAGTATTCTGGGGCCAAGCACAACACTCAGCCTGATGTCTATCTGCTCATGATGACCTGTGATGTCAATCCTAGGTTAGCCCCATTTTACTGATGAGGAAACTGAGGCTTACAGAGCTTATGTAATTTGTCTAAGTTTTACAGCAAGTGAGCATCTTAGTGGTACTCACAACCACACCATTGATTTTACTCTGTACCTGAGGAAGTCTCATGTCTGGGGAAAAAAATAATTTCCACAAATTAAAAAAACAAATTAAACTGACTCGGAAATGAGTTTAAAAGCCAAGAGAGCTATGTAACAGATTTCAGCTTTGCTTTTTGGAAGCTGGCTTCAATGGAGACATGTTAATCTTGTCAATTTCCCCAGAAAGTTAATTTGCTTTGCAGCAAAGTCTTAGGACTGTGTATTAAACATTACCAGCAAGCCAGACCCAGTCTGCCTTTAGCCAGGCACAAATTACACATGTTAGAGGGGAAAAAAAGCAGTAAATTAACAGCAAGCAATGTGAAACATTTTTCATTTAAAGAAAAGCTAGCCGCTTAATATATTTTGTAGCTACAGGGTCTTGACCCTTTGAGGATGAGGAATAACAGGATTGATTAAGGAAAGGGAAAAGCATCAACTTTAGAAAGGTTGTGGCAGATTAGATGACATTATGATGCCTGTCATGACTTCCTCCTGCCAAAATGAGATTCATTAAAGAAAACTCTTCGCTAAATTAAAACTCTCCTCACCAATCTCCGCCCCTCCAGATGTTAACAACCCACTGCGGCCCCATCGACAGCATGGCTATATGGGTGATCAGCGGAAATGCTTCATGACATTCTAATAAGAGACATGACAAGAAACACTGGGAAATGTTTTATTTACTTCTAACCAAGAATGATGAGAACAGCTGACTGACTGATGACTTCTATCAGGAATCCACAAGGAGATGACGTGATGCTTTCATTATGAGGGGCGATTGCTCACAAGTTCAGATGTGCTCCAATGAGATGCTCTTATTATCCCTTCCTTACATGATGATGACCTGGCTGAGAGCACGGTGGCAAGAAGGAGCACCCCACTCGGCGGGGAATGTCGGGACCCTTGGTGAACCATCGTTTTTTCTAGACTGACCCCCAGGGTAGCCTGTGCTCTGGGTCACAGCAACTACACCTCCCGTGGGCATTTCAGTTTCTGGGAAGTGGCAGAAAATAGAACTGTGCGTGTCAAACAAAAATAACCTACAGGTGTGCTGTTTTGAGTGCTCTCTCAAAGGGTACATCTGGTTAGCGGAGCTACTAAGTGACACAGCCGCTTCCTGGTTGGTGGGGAGGAGGCTGCACCTGGAAGAAGACCGTGTAGGTCACAAATCTTGTATTTCATCTCATTCTGAGGGGGAGTTTGGAGTGTCTCCCTCTGTCACCTACATCCCAGGGAATAGTAGTGTTGGTAGGAGTGAAAGTAGCATTTATTTGTGTGAATCCTTTACTAGATCGTTAGGTCTTTAAAACCAGGGACACAACTTGTTGAGTCATATTCCCAAATTCTAGTTTAGTTCTTGGCTCACAGTAGGAACGTAATAAATATTTTGAATGAAGGAATGGATGAATGAGTTGAAAATGGAGACCACTTTCTTCACTCTCTCCCCCTGTCTCCCCCCGCCCCCTTTTTCTTCTTCACTCTCTCTGAGGATGCTTTGCTCAGACAGAATCCAGGAGTGACTCTTGCTAGGGAACAGTCCTCACGCTTAGGAGACTAGGTGTGTCCCATGTGCAAGAGGGAAAGAGGCATAGGTCAGGCTGCTTTGCTCACTGGGGCCCAGGGCTTAGGGGAGAAGGGACTCTTAGAGTTTAAATGTGTCCTGAAGCCAGTCTGGAGCTGAAACTCCCAAGTCAGCGTTCTCAACCTTCACTGAACCTCAGAATCTATTGGGACTATTTGAAACCACATCCGGACCCCACCCACAACCAATTAAATCAGAAACTGGGGTGGTGATAGCAAAGTGAACGAATACTTCATAAAAACCTCCAGTGTGCAGCCAGACTTGGGGGCCGTAGCCCGGTGTGCAGTAGTTCTTGGCTTTGTGATACATTAGAATCTCTTGAGAATATTCCAAGTGTGTAAATACTTGGCCCCACTTCCAGATGTGGGAGTCAGCGAGTTCACGCTGGGTTCATACTCTCTGTATTGACACAAGGTGTTGAAAAAATCAAGGGTTGAAGAGAACTCTTTGGCTTGAGGGGCGCCTTTCACAGAACAATCTGGAATGTGTGCGAAGGACACAGATTCCTGAGTCCCCTTCCCTGAGCCAGACTCTCTGACAGAGGGGGCATGGGAATTTATAGTCTGGGCAGTTCTCCTGGTGATTCTCTTGATTAGGAAAACAGTAGGAAAGATGAGGAAATCTGTTCTAGATGGGTGTTTCTCTAAGTATGGCCCTCATGCCAGCAGTCAGTACCACCTGGGAACTTATTAGAAATATAAATTCTGGTCGCCTGGGTCGCTCCATCAGTTAAGCATCTGACTCTTGACTTGGGCTCAGCTCATGATCTCACGGTTTCTGAGTTCGAGCCCCACAGGGCTCTGCACTGACAGTGTGGAGCCTGCTTGGGATTCTTTCTCCCTCTCCCTTTGTGCCTCCCCCAGTAACTCCCTCTCTCTCTTAAAATAAATAAACAAACATTAGAAACAGTTTTTTAAAAAAGAAATACAAATTCCTGGGCCTCACTTTAGAGCTACTGAATCAGTGAGGGGGGTGAGGCTCAGCGCTCTGTTATTTAACAAGCTCTGTAGGTGAGTCTGATGCCCACTCAAGCTTCAGAACCACAGCTCTAGCTCCTGACTTCTCAAATGTGGAAGCCAGACAAATGGCATTGACTTTGCCTGGGAGCTTGTTAAAAATGTGTCTCTCAGGCCCACCCAGATCCAATGAGTCAGGATTTACATTTTAAAAACATCTCCAGGTGATTCATATGCGCACATTAAAGTTTGAGAAAGCCCTGCTTATTCCTAAAATAAATATCACTTGGCTGTGGAAATCGAAAAATGTGAATTCCTTTTGGAAATCAGAAAATGTGAATTCCTTTTAATGTGAAACAGAATCCAAAATCCGTAATAGGTCTCTACGTAATGAAACAGAAACTGAAACAGAACACATGGAACTCTGAGAATATCATAAATAAATCTCAGCCTTGTGTTCTTAATTAGGCTTAAGTAATGGTTCAAGTAAGATTAAAAATGAAGATCTTTTAACTCCTGTCCTGTATTGGTTTTTCTGTCCAGTTTTTCCGAATTCAATATAGAGTCTATCAAATTATTTTACCATATTATTTTACATACAGGTTAATGTATTAGGGAGGGAGAGAGAGAGATTGGATTAAGAGAGGTACTTCAAGGAAATGGTTCACGCTGTCACAAGACTGGCAAGTCACAACTCTGTCGGGCAGCCTGGCAGCCTCAAAATTTCAGCAAGGGCTGACGTTGTGGTGCAGGCACAATTTCTTCCTTTCTGGAGGAGGTCAGTCATTTTTCTCGCAAGGCCTTAAACCGATTGGTTGAGACTCACCCATATCTAGAGGATAATGTACTCAAAGTCTACTAGTTAAAATCTGAATTAAAGACATAGTTTCTGACCAGTTGTAACTAAAAACACTTGTCACGTATGTGGGCCTGTGGTTATCTTCCACGTTGCTCTTTGGGGTTTAAGGAAACTCAGACTGAACCCCTGTTTCAAGGCCTGCGTGAGTCAAAAGTCATTTTTGCTTTCTTTAAATGGCCAGGCTAACATCCTCACTACTTCATCTGCTCCACTTCTGTGTCCCAAACGGCCATGCAGTTGTGGCCCCTGCTATGTGGAAAGACAAATTCAGACCAGGTTAAGGCGATGGAACACTGTCTTGAGGATTGACACCTTTTAATTTTTAGGTGTTTCCCTTTAGGGTATTATTTTTAAAACAAGATAAATGACTTCTGATGATAATAGGGAGGTCATTTGGTGTAGGTAAGCCTGTGAAGAGACTGTGGTTTTGCATGGCCCAAAGAGGGAAGAGAGGATTAATTTGTCAGATGATGTCTCCGTGTGGTCCCTGATGGCTCCGTGGCTTTGGCCAGTCTTACTTGCTATGCACGTGAGTCACCTTATACCGCCACCACTGAGGCAGCAATCACTGGCTGCAGAAAGTCATGCAAAATACCGAGGAAATGACAGTGATTCTGGAGATGGCCACCATTTGTTTAGGTGGGTGATGCTTTTACACGCGACTCTGTCAGAATCTCCACTGCTACCCATATGTTGATACTTGATTGTCCCAGAAATGGCCCCAACGAGCTGGCTCCTATGTCCTTTTGACATGGCTCTGTTATTCATTCTTGAAGCATTTCCCTGATTTCTGGTCCAACAAGATGTTCTGGGCTCACCCTGTACTTTCTCTGCATCGGCCCTGCAATCAGTTATTTCTGCAAGGAGCCCTGGTTTCTTTTGAAGGAGAATGGTATATAAAATAGGATCTGGGTGCTGAGATGCTTGTCAGTATTGGGCTATGCTTATTGGGGTTCGTCACTCCCTGGCCCTTTCAGTAGACGAAACTAGGGAACACACACACACACACACACACACACACACACACTTCTGTATCTAACCGTATCTATTTACCAAAAACTGTAAGGTCACAAAGATATTTACAATACCATAGGGTTTGTGCTGACTCCCATTATCCTTAATATACTTACTTATTTGATCAATCGCCCTGTGTGTAACCAATCCCCCATCACGTCTGCTGCCTCCTCGTCAGCATGAATACCTCCTGATCCAGCCAGTCTTCCAGCCCTCCATGCTGCGTCCATGCCCCTGGTGGGTACCTTCTCCACCCTGCTCGGGCTCTCTGAAAGCTGCCCTTCCACCCTCATACATGGATGCCCTTTCCACCTTCTCAGATTGTGACACCACTTGCTGACAAATCCCTCTGCATGGAGGGAAGGTTTCTTTTAAAAGAGAAAATATGAGAAGTGGTTTCAGAAAGAACTGCTTCCTGGGCCTTTCTGTCTTAAGCGAAAATCATCATGAAACACGGGAAAGCAGAGCAGTCACTGGAGCTGTGCAAGTGGCACAGTGGGCCAACACTAGGCCACCATGCAGCCACAGAAGAGCCAGAACTCTTAAGCATTACATAGTTTTCAAAGCAAATGGGCTTCTGGTGACTATTTGTCCTTGAGTGAATGGCTCATGTATCATTTCTCCTTTGAGTCAGTCCGTAAGAACACAGACCTCTGTCTCCCAGAAAAACATTCTGTTATTCTGCTGTGCCTGTCTTATATTCCTAAAATTGTTTCCATTGGCAAGTTGAGCCTTCCTTGCCCTTGAACCCTAATGGAAGATTGCTGATGAGAACACTCCCCGCACCAGTCAATGCCCCTGTGCCGCAAGGAGACAGATTCAGAAATGGCGATTTAGCTGAGCATGGAGAGGCACTGAGAGGAAGCCCTGGACACATCAGCCCACAGCAGAGCCCCAGATGGCTTCTGTGACTTTCCCAAGCTCACAGAGGTGGTGGGAGGTGCAGGCAGGACCAGCAGCCTGGTTTCTCACCTCCAAGGCTGACACTCTTACTTCAGCCTAGCTGGTTGTAATGGTTCATTTTATGTGTCACCATAACTGGGCCATGGGGTGCCCAGAAAACTGCTTGACTGTTATTCTGGGTGTGTCTATGAGGGTGTTTCGAGAAGAAACATTTGAACTGGTGGACCGAGTAAAGCAGATGGCCCTCCCCAGTGTGGGCGGGCATCCTCTAATCTGTTGAAGGCCTGAATAGGATGAAGAGGCAGAGAAAGGTGGAATCCTCTCTCTGTCTGACTGGGCTGGGACACTGACATTCTCCTGCCTTCTGTGCTGCCGGCTCTCAGGCCTTCAGCGTTGGCCTGGGAGCTATACCATTGGCTCTCAGGCTCTCGGGACTTCACGCTACACGGTCAGCCTTCCTGGGTCTCTAGCTGGCAGACCTCAGGTCCTCGGTCATCTCAGCCCTCATGGTCACATGGGCTAATATCTTATAATAAGTCTCATAATAATAAAAATAATATACTAATAAAATTATATAATCTCATATTGGTTCTCTTTCTGGAAAACCTTGAGTAAAAGATTGAATATTTTAATGTTTATTTTTGGGAGAGAGAGATAGAGAGAGCATGCACACAAGTTGGGGAGGGGCAGAGAGGGAGGGAGACACAGAAGCCGAAGCAGGCCCCAGGCTCTGAGCTGTCAGCACAGAGCCCGACGCGAGGCTCGAACCCACGAACCTTGAGATCATGACCTGAGCTGAAGTCGGACGCTTAACCGACTGAGCCACTCAGGACCCTAGTAAAAGAATAAATAGAATATTTGGAAGGAAACATATCGTACGTGTCAAGGGAGCAAGAATGAGGCAGAAACATGTTACAGGCAGCCTTCAATTCAGCATACGGCTATCAGTGGAATTTATGGCTCAGCAAGGACTAGGACATCAGGTGAAATGTTGTAGGCGACATGATGAGGCTCTTCAGTCCTAAGGAAGATCGATGTGTCTTAAGCCCGAGACAGGATTCAGTGTCTAAAGAGAAAGCTCATTTTTTGGATATATAAAGTTGTCAGAAAAATCCCCCATTAAACACTTAGTTGCCATTCAGAAACAGAGTAGGAAGTAAGTGCAGACCCTAACAGGAGTGAGGACAGAGACTCAGGCAAAAGGGAGGCCTGCACACGCCAATGACACTCAAGTGACTTCAGGGAAGACAGGAAGAAAACACAGCTGCATGCTGTGCTATGTAGAAAACAAACAGAACAAAGACATTTGAATGATGGTAGCATGTGAGTTTAAAACCTACGTAAAAGGCAGTTAGAAGGCACAAACGTCAGGGGACCCTGGCTAGATCAGTTGGTACAGCATGTGACTTTCGACCTCAGGGTTGTAAGTTTGAGCCCCATGTTGGGTGTGAAGATTACTTACAAATACAATTATTATTTTTTTAAGGTATGACTATCAGCCGGAAACCAGAGTTTAACCTAGTCTTTTTTCTTTTTAATGTTTATTTATTTTTGAAAGACGGAGACAGAGTGCAAGTGGGGGAGGGGCAGAGTGGGGGAAGGGCTGAGAGGGAGACAGAATCCTAAGCAGGCTTCAGGCTCTGAGCTGTCAACACAGAGCCCAACCTGGGGCTCAAACTCCCAGACCTGGAGATCATGACCTGAGCCGGTCAGACACTTAACCACTGGGCCACCCAGGCGCCCTAACCTATTCTTTAGTTTTACAAACCTTATTTTAAAAATTACTAATATTTTTACTGAAAAAGCACATAGTAGAAATTTTAATTACAGATCACAGTCCTTTAGTTTCAGTTCCCAAATCTTCAGACTCTGAAAACTGAAGTTAAGAAAAAAATTTTTTAAGGATTTTTTAAGTTTATTTATTTATGTTGAGAGAGAGAGCGAGAGCAGGGGAGGGGTAGAATGAGAGGGAGAGAGAATCCCAACCAGGCTCTGCACTGTCAGCACAGAGCCAGAACCATGAAATCATGACCTGAGCCAGAACCAAGAGTCAGACACTTAACTGACTGAGCCACCCAAGCACTGCAAGAAAAATTAAAAAAAAAAAAAAAAAAAAAAGTAGCTTCCTTGGGACACATGGGTAGCTCAGTTGGTTAAGAGTCCGACTTCAGCTCAGGTCATGATCTCATGTCGTGGGTTTGAGCCCTCTCATTGTTGGGCTCTGTGCTGACAGCTCAGAGCCTGGATGCTGCTTTGGATTCTATGTCTCCCTATCTCTCTGCCCCTCCCCTGCTCACAGCCTATCTCTGTCTCTCAAAAATAAACATCAAAAAATTTTTTAAAAAACGTAATTTCCTTAAAAAGGAAAATCCTAAAGTGTGTGTGAAGCACCTTGGTTGTTTGGAGTAGCTGACCAGCATGCTGTGGGAATTGTACATCCAAAGACTGCAGATGAGCCAGATGATGGAGACTTCGAGAATTTTAGATGTCGATGGGCACTCTACAAAGTACTTGCAAAATCTGGCCTGAACTGACATGAAGCTATTTTTGTTCTTATTTTCCCACCTCATGTGATTGTTCTTCCTGATGCAGAAATACTAATGTGTTTGATTATAGGCTGCTTCTTGGCTCTCTTTTCAGATATAATCTGTTGCCCATGAGTTAAGAAACAGCCATTTGAGATACTTCTTAACACTTTCTTTTTCTGAACCTAAGTTTTGGCCTAAAGCAGATGTTTCCATTTTCCCAGAACTCGTGCCCCAGGATAAGATGGGAATGAACAGGTGCCTAGTGGAAGAGAGCAAAGAAGAGCAAGGAATCATTTGCCATGTTCTTGATCTTTCCCTACTTGCCTACTTTTACGATTCTACTTCTTTAGTCTTCAGCGTTCACTAGAGAACTCCCAAGTGAGAAAAAGAATTCTTTCCCATCCAGAACTTTTTCCTATCCAGAAATGGCAAATCATTTTATATATCTATTACTAATATAACTTCCACATCTCTTGCCTCATGGGCTTCCTGCCCATGCTTTCTGGGGCTCTTCCTTGTTGTACCTGGGAATTGTTACCTGCCTGAGCAGCTTTGAAGTATTCTTCCTTACACGACCTTCCTTGTCAGTATTCTAGCACTGAATCTGTCATGATATTAAAATAATAGAATATATCATATAGCACTGGCATGAATGAATTCGTACACAATACATTGAGTGAGATGATGTAAATACTATATGTCACCTATTTCCTGCCATTCTACTAAAACTCCATGACTGGAGTTATGATGATGATGATGATGATAGTTATTACTGTCCCAATATGCAGAATCCATTGTCCCATGTTCCTTTTCCTCACTGGCGACCCTGGGCTCATCTCACTCATGCTTGTTGCTTGGGCCAAAGCAGACTAGGCTCCTTCATTCTCTTGCAACCTCATGAAGCAGGCTGATTTCCGGCATCTCTAGGTCTTACCACAGATTGTGTCCTCAATCCAGGTCAATGACACACTGCCTCCCTAGGACTGACAATTTTGTATAGCATGTACTTAGAGGGAGAAAAGCACCTCAGATTTATCCCCCAAAGGGGTCATATTCCTTATTCATAGATTAGCACTATCACTTTCCTTTTTTTCTCTCTTCCAAGAAAGCCCGCATCTCCCATCCCACAAAAGAAAAACAAACTGTGACTCTGAGAACACCTCCACATGTTCCAAATTTGGCTACCTTCTTGACTTTCCCCCAAGCAAAGTTAAAAAATTATACCTTTATTCTCCCAGGATTTTTTTAAATGTTTAAATATTTATTTTTGAGAGAGAGAGAGACAGAGCACAAGTGGAGGCAGTGGCAGAGAGAGAGGGAGAATCCAAGGCAGGCTCCAGGCTCTGAGCTGTCAGCACAGAGTCTGATGTGGGGCTCGAACCCACAAGCTGTGAGATCATGACCTGAGCCGAGTTGGACGCTCAGCTGACTGAGCCACCCAGGTATCCCTGACTGTAAAATTTTTAATTTAATATATTTTGAAAATCTTTGCCTGTTAATAAAAAAAACATCTGATGTGATGCCAACACTGAAGTCCAAAATGGAAGGGAGGGAAGATATGCTGCGTAGCAAATAGTCATACTGTTGCAGTCATCAGCATCCACACGGAGCTCAAAAGTAAACATCACTGCAGGGGCGCCTGTGTGGCTTAGTCGGTTAAGCGTCCGACTTTCGCTTAGGTCATGATCTCGCGGTTCGTGGGTTCGAGCCCCGCGTCGNAACTACATCTGGCACAACACCAGCATTATATCTAAGTTTATTGAATTAATTAATGAAGAATTCACGCTACAATCTCAGATGATCTTCTTGTCTATTTATTTAGTATCTTATTGTCCAGCATTCTCCACTAGGATGTAAGTACAACACTTGACACACAGTAGGCCCTTGATAGATATTTTTTGCTGACTGAATGAGTGAATAGGTAAATTCATATCCTCACTTGATGTGACTGTAACTAAGTTGATTGTGTCAGAAACAGTGTTCACCAAATGTCCACGTTCTCCCTTACATTTCCCAGCATCCCTTGCAGAGAGGTTGTCTCAATGTGACAAGCTCTGGTCAGTGGATTATGGTAGAAATCACCGGTGTTACTCTGGGGATGAGGCAATTATGAACTGGTGTGCTTCCTGCATCTCCTTCTTTCCCCAGCTCAGGACCCTCCTGGAGGTCAGGTGTTTCAGCTGACATAGCTTAGGGTGGAAGAAAGACACCCATGCCACGTCACATTTTAGGTAAGTGAGAAACAAAGATTTTTGGGGTCAGACCACTGATATTTTAGAGTTTGCCTTTTTATAGCTTACTGCAACATTGCCAAGACTATCCTGATGTATGTATATATATATATACACACACACTAGTATACAGTATATGTATATACTATATATATACTAGTATACACACACACATATGTATATATTTATATAAAACCAGATATAATAAAGATATAATATGGAATTAGAAATGTGCTCTTTGGCCATGGAATTGAACACATTTGATTGACATAAACTAAGATGTCATCTATCACTTTGACCTCATGGTTTTATTTACTTGTTTGTTTTTATGGCACCCATCCTGAAGTGCTTGGCTGAAAGCAAAAGATATAAAACCTGAAGTTGCTCTGAATATAAATTAAATTTCTTCAGATGTGTTAGGGGCTTGAAATAAAATTTTAGTTTAGTATACTATCTAGTTGTGTCTGTTATGAATTCTAATTTCACCTAACCCATAGGTTGTTTATGATTTCCGAACAGGAGCAATTCCTTTAGAGCTGCAGTAAGAAACAAACTCTCCGACTCTGGGGGGGCGGGGGGTTATGTTTTCAGGCTGACAGGCGCAGAGACAGCAAGTATGAGGGAGAGCGTGCTATGGGCTTGCTGGAGTCCATCATTTACCTATTGCAGACATTCCCTAACTTTCTCAGCTCATGGTTATAGTCAACTCAATAATTTATTCATGTACCCTAGGCCAAAAAATATATAATAACATTTCAGATTACTAAGTACTTGGGCCCAAATGAATTACTGGCAGTAATTTGCATCTGACAGATGTTGCCACATTTCCCTCAAAAATTTAAAACCACCTGCAGGGCCCATCTGATTCACTGCAGTGACTGAGGGAACCTCAGCACACACAGTTTGGGAACTCTATTTCTTTGATTTAATATTTGTGAGGATTTGAGGAGCCCTATCTTTTGAAAAATTCATAGCCTTTTGTGAACTTCTGCTTTGGTGTAGAGAAATCTGAATATCTACGGACAACAATCAAAAGGTAGTAACTTGAGTTTTAAGTGAAATTTGGAGCATCGTGGCCATTGTCACCAGAGTAGATGACAACAGATGAGGTCACGAGACAAAAAAGTGAAAGTGAGCAGCCCTAAGGCTTCCGGTCTCTGTCGTCTTGGCTTCCAGGGGTCCATGTTCTTGTGCGTTTCCTGTGACCTCTCTGGATAACCCTTCACAGCTTCTTTGATCAGCCAATCCTTGCGTTGGAGCTCCTGATTGTTGACATTCTTCAAGTCTTGGTCTTAGATTTCAATTATAGTCTATGAGCAGATGGCTCTCCAAGCCTTTAATTTTTTTTCTTCATGCTGTATTTCCCTTTAAAATCAGTTGAGTCCTTTAATAAAAGAAAGTTGATCTTGCCCACCGTGTGTAGAGATCTTGGGGAGAAAGAAAGGCAGTGTACTCAAGGGGCACCTCCTCAACTTTCCCTCCCTCATGTCCCAGAGAGGGATCTAGAGTCTACGAAGGGAATGCAAGTGTTGTAGGTCCAGGTGGTGACCAGCCGTATGGTGGGGGGGCTCACGGTGAAACAGGACCCAATGGAGGAGACACACATGGCATCTGCACACAGTGTCTGAGGAGACAACTCCACAGAAACGTGAGAGGCAGAGCTTCCACTTTTCATAGTATGCTGGGTCGGGAGGTCTTCACTCTGGATGCACAGGAGAATCAAGTCACCTGGGGAAAGTTTTTTAAATGCCAAAGTCCCACCCTGACCAACAAAATCAGATTTGGGAAGAAAGACTTGGTATCATTTAGAAAGCTCCCAGGGGGATTCCAATGATTAGGCAGGGTTGAGAACTGCTTTGCTAGAGGAAGCTGACTTGAGAAATAAGTGGAGAAGGGGGTGGGGAATGACTGAATTTGAACCTCTTCGGGTCTACCAGCAGGTTCAGGGGGTAAGGCCCTGGGGCAGCAGACACACATCTTGCCATGCGAAGCTTAAGAATAAACCCAACATGGGAGACTGTGGAATTGAGATATGGACAAGAGCCAACTCTTGATGGTGTCATTTGAGACATTCCTGAAGCTAGCACTGTGTTTAGAAATTTCAGTTTTGTATCCCGTACTTTCTCTTTTACTTAAGCTAGTATTGCCTGCGTTTTCTGCCTTTGTAAAAGGGAGACAATAGAGGACTGCTTGCTTGGCTTTTACTCCCTATCTCCCCCTTCTTCACCAAAGCCTTCAAGGGCCATTTACGTTTTACGCCTTATATAAAGGACTTAAGTTTTGCTTTGGTTGTAGAGGCTACTCACTGTACCCCGAAGTTTGTCCCTGTCTTCCATGTAATAGTATTTCTAGCTGAGCTGCCGAGAAAAATAAAGACAATTCTTAGTCTTCATTGCAGTTCTGGCCACAAGGCTAAGTTTTGGCCAACAGGATGCAAGCAGAGACTGTAAAGAATATCCTTCCTCCATTTTGCTATCTGAAATGTGGATCTCATCATCTTTGACTTGAGGACAAGGCCGTGCCTTGGCAATGGGACAAATGCAGAGCTTGAGTCCTGGGAATTCCAGGGAGCAGAGTCACCTCATTGACTCTGGCCTGACACTTCCAGAGTTCATTTATGTGAAAGAGAAATACCCTTCTGTCTTATTAAGCCAATACTATTTTGGGTTTTCTGTTGCTCAAAGCTCAATCTAATCCTAGCTAATATGCGCTATTAAGTTTCATCTTGATAGACTTGGACCATCACTTTGTGTCTTTGGGTATGGATGCCAGCCTTCAACCTCTCCGCCCCATCCAGTTCTCTGTCATCTGTTAATGAGACCAGTGGGCCATCTGTGCCTCCATCTGAGTCGCTAATAAAAATAGGACCAGGAGAGGGCTAAGGACTTCAGTCTCCAGCCTACTCCATAGAGCTCTTGCACTGGGAGATCTATCCAGCCTGCACGTGGACACAGGTGTAGGGTGGTGCCAAGGAGTGTCAGCCAACGATCAGTGCAGCTTAAGCTTTAGGGAGCATCAGAGCCACCCCAGAGGCTCGTGAAAGCACCGACTTCTAGATCTCAGCCTCAGAGCTTCTGATTCGGTGTGTCTGGGGTGAGGTCCAAGTAATTGGGTTTCTAATAAATCCCAGGTGATGCTGATATTGATGGTTTAGGGACCACACTTTGAGAACCACTACTCTAGACTATGATTTGCAGTTGGAAGGTGAACTACAAAAGAGATAGAATATTTAAAAGTGGTTTGGCTATGGAAAACAAGTCTTTTTTTTTTTAAATGTTTATTTATTTTTGGGAGGGAAAGGGACAGTGAAGTGGGGGAGGGTGTCCATCTACTTTGAGAGGCTGTGGGAGCTCTTGTTCAATGGCTTCTATCTTAGGGAAGATATGCAAGAGCATTAACTGATGTGAGTGACATTAGCTATATGAGGAGAAATAATGAATTGGTTTTGACACATGCAATGTACCAAGGTAGCGTAATACACACTAGGTGTAATACACAGCAGATGTAATGCATACTAAAGAATGATAGAAAGAGTCAAGCAGGGTTGAGTACCTCTTTTTTTTTTAAATGTTTATTTTTGAGAGAGAGAGAGAGATAGCAAGCATGCATGGGTGGGCTGGGGAGGGGCAGAAAGAGAGGGAGACAAGGATCTGAAGTGGGCTCTGTGCTGACAGCTGAGAGCCCCAGCGTGGGGCTTGAACTCACCAGCCATTATATCCTGACCTGAGCTGACACTCAGCGCTCAACCGACTAAGCCACGCAGGCGACTCATGGGTTAAGTACCCTTTTAAGGAGTTAATGGACTAATGTTTATATTCTTACATTACTAAGAACATCTAAGTGTTAGACTCTCAGGACTTCCAGGGCGGATATGGCACTGTATCCATCAAGACGTCTCCAGGCCCAGGAAAGTGCTTGGTGAATGTTCAGTTCATGTTTCACAGTAAAGGAGCATGTGAGGTTCAATTTGTAGTGAAGATTGTCCCCCTGGAACAAAACAACAGTTTGCTCATTTTTTTACATGGGTATAGTTTTTGTTACTGTGTAATAGTCTTAAGAGAGATAATGCTTTATACTTTGCTGGAATATTACACCTTAAAAAACAAACGAACAAAAAACAGCTCCAAGTGGGTCACCACCAAATCCTGAAATGCAGTGTCTATACTTCATTCTTTCTCAAGTAGTTACAAGAAATCCAGCAGGTGCCACTAATGTATGCACATTTCAGCTTACTTCTGACACATGTGAACAGCCAGAATTGGGGTTCAGTGGCCCTCTCTTTGGGCATATGAAAGCATGGGGACAGATCTGGGGGCCATTTGGAATGGCCTCACGCCCCACCGTGGAGGGAGGGATTGGCCTAAGATCGCTGCTGGCTCTGAGAGGAAGACATGAAAAGCAGTAGAAAAGCAGAGGACAGCTGTCACTAGACCGTGTCCACAGAGAACAGGGTGGTGACCAGCTGTCCCGATGTGTCTGGGACTAAGGAGGTTCCAGGGACGTGGGATTTTCAGTGCTAAGCCTCTCATAGTCTAGGGCAAACCAGGACAGGTGGGTCCCACGAGCAGGGGCCGGCCATTGGGGGGCGGAACCCAAATAACTGTGAGGGTCGAAGATGGCTGCTTTCACTGGTGGGAGGAGACAGGGCTGGCTTCCTGGGGGTGGGACTGGTGTAGTGCAGCCACAGGGCCCTGCCTGCTGAAGCGTGTGCTGGGTATAACCTCTGTCTTCACTGGGAGGTCTTAATAAGGCCTGAAGAAAGGACTCCCCACTTTCCTTTCGTACTAAGGCCTCCACGCTCCGTAGCCAGCCTGCAAGCTCTGTGGGAAGGGAGCTGGGGTTTGCTTTTATTTCTATAGGGCCTGATTAAGAGATGAAGACAGGTTCTCTTTCATCCCCCTCTCCCTCCCTTTTCCTTGTCTCCCCCTTCCTCCCTCTCTCCCCACTTCCCTCCCCTCTCTCTTCTTTCCCCCCTTTCCCCTCTCCCTCTCCAACTTCCTCTCTCCTCTCCTCCCTCCTTTCTCCCTTCGTCTTGCCTCTTCGCCCCATCTCCTCCCTCCCCTTCTTCTCTCCCCCTCCCTCTCTACTCTGCTCCCCATTCTCTCTTCCCTCCATGTCTCCCTCTCCTCTCTTCTCTCTCCCTCCTTCCTCCGCTCCTCCCTTTCTTCTCTCCCTCCTCAGTCTCTCCCTCTTTCCCTCCCTGTCTTCCCTCCCTCACTCCCCTTCTCTCCCAACCCTCTCTCTCCTCTGCACCTCTCCCTTCCCCCTTTCTCCTCCTCTCTTCCCACTCTCTCCCCCTTCTCTCTTCTTCCTCGTCCCTCCTCCCTCCTCTCCCCCGTCNTCTCTCGCCCTCCTCCCCCCGCTCCTCCCTTTCTTCTCTCCCTCCTCAGTCTCTCCCTCTTTCCCTCCCTGTCTTCCCTCCCTCACTCCCCTTCTCTCCCAACCCTCTCTCTCCTCTGCACCTCTCCCTTCCCCCTTTCTCCTCCTCTCTTCCCACTCTCTCCCCCTTCTCTCTTCTTCCTCGTCCCTCCTCCCTCCTCTCCCCC
>NW_027527808.1:2762703-2763559 GCF_008692635.1 Crocuta crocuta
TCTTCCCCCACCTCTCCGCCTCTCCCTCCTCTCCCTTCTCCCCCCTCCACCCTCTGCCTTCCCTCACTCCCCCTGTCTCCCCTCTCCTCCTTCGGGCTCAGCAACACGTGTGTGACGTATGTCTTTACCCCTTAATTTTCGAAAAGGCCACACACCGCTTCGCACAACTGTTAATGTACCACCTCGGCTCGAACGCAACATTTGCACCCTGGTCGCGTGCCTCCCGGCAAGGAAACGTGAGCAGGAGAGGGAGCAGATAAAGTCCTTAGAAACGTTTCAGAAAGCGCGGCCAAATACCAGCTAAGGGATCTGCAGGGGAAGATGCCACGCGGAACTGGGCATCAAAGGGAAAACCTCGGGGGAGACGAAGGGATGGGAATTGTAAGTTTGAGAGAGACTTTTGTGATCGAGGTGAGGATAGCAGTCACTCGTCATCGGAACAGCCTTCAAACGGAGGAGGCTGGCGGTGGCCCGAGGAGGGGCCCCTAACGTCTCCTATGGTCATTTATAGTCTCTCCAAGTTACTTCACTCTCCTTGGATGGGGACATCAAGCGTTTCAAAAAGGGTGTTTGTGGCATTTCCGTATGCTTTTTAAAATCGCGGACGGCAGGGAGGCCAGGGACGGCAAGCCCGGCCAGCNGGAGCTGCCCAAACCTCTGAGGACGCGGGGCCCAGGAACGGGAGTCGGAAGCAGACGGGGGCTGCGCCCCAGGGGCTGACAGGATGCGCGCGGTTCCCGTGCCCGCAGGTAATGGGTTAAGAACCGCGCCTGGGTGGCTCAGTCGGTTAAGCGTCCCACTTCAGCTCAGGTCATGATCTCATGGTTCGTGGGTTCGAGCCCCGCGTCGGGCTCTG
>NW_027527808.1:2763567-2771471 GCF_008692635.1 Crocuta crocuta
GGCGGAGGTCCAGGCAAAGCTTCCCGAACTTCTGCGGGTGCGGGAAGGGAGAGTGTACTGGAAGCACGAAGCATCGTCTGGCGGGAGAAGAAGTTTTAAAGCTTGGAGAGCTTGGCAGCCTGTGTGTGTTTGGGTCCCAAGTTATCTTAAACTAAGTGATGACTGACTTCCAGGCAATGAGGCAGAAAGGCAAGACAGAAGTTTCCAAGTGGCTGCAGACACCGAAGCAGGGGCGTCGAACTCAGGTGCCCTCCTGCTTTCTTGCTAAGATGTCCTTCCATAGTAAAAGCTGCTCCTCTTTGAAGCTCTGCTTTAACAATATTAAGACTCAGGACGGGATCGCTGATACATGCTTTTAAAATTATTATGACTATCTAGAC
Source organism: Crocuta crocuta (assembly GCF_008692635.1). Taxonomy (NCBI): domain Eukaryota; kingdom Metazoa; phylum Chordata; class Mammalia; order Carnivora; family Hyaenidae; genus Crocuta; species Crocuta crocuta. Next base: position 2,763,948 of record NW_027527808.1, read on the forward strand.
AGTTATAGAGTAGCTTTTATGAAATACTATACATTTACCATTTTATTAGGGTGCTTGTGAAGTCAACTCAGGTCCCTTGGAAAACAGACCTGTGTGTTAAGGTAAATGTTTCCTAGCAAGGTAAATATTTAAGATATTTAAGGAAACGATGACAATGCCAACATTTTATGAAGGGCAGAGTTAATTGAAATTATAGTTGGATGGTGAAAATTTAATTTCAAAAGATGCGCATCCGTTATATCTGTTCTCTTAAAACATCTTTAGCCTGAGGGAAAATCTATTTTTAGAAGGGTTTTCACTGAATAGTCCACTAGAGGGCAGCATTTGATAAGGGTTTCATAGAAATATACATTAATTTATAGATATCACAAAAGTTTAATTTGTTTTATTAACAACGATAATAGTAGAAAGTACTTTTTTTGCATCCCTCAGTACAAGTGAAGTAAAGAAGGCATGCGTGCTTGGTTTCTACATGAGGTAAATAGGTCTTAAAGCAGCAGATCCTATGTTGGAAAGGGTGTGTGTGTTTTACAGTTTTCAAGAAGAAGAAAGCAATCAAAGGAACTAAAAACAATTTAGTTAGTACTTTACAAGCTCTGGATTGATCCCATTGGCTTGCTAAAAAGGAGTTTGGTTGTTTTAACTCAATCTCCAACACACTATTTACCCTCCCTGGGAAACCATCCAAATTTGGCTGCAGTCCATATGCTAGAAAAAGCTCGGAGTCAGAGCCAACTGTGGGTTTGACTGAGGTGGCAAACAGCGAGAGGAGAGCTTTCAGGCTGTTTTCCAGCTAGAAACATCACAGCCACACCCGCGGGGCGATAATAATGGGTGGGAGGTGGCCGAGAGGTATGCCTGGTGCATAGAGGTTGGTCAATAAATGTTAGTTTCTCTTCTGCTCACTGCGATTGTTTCCTACTTGTGAAATGGCTTCACTTTTTTTTTTTGTATTTACAATTAAAAAAATTAAAGGACCACATGCACATGGTAGACAAATAGTATAAGATAATAGATGATTAAAAACATCTTTTTAAATCATGCCAGACCTCTCCAGAGGTAACCCCCAGCAATGAATTTTTGTATTATTTTTGTATGATTCAGAACATTTCTATGCAAAAACACGTCTATATAGACATGTTTATCATATACACATTTTTATACAAATAGGAGCATATTATATCGATTTTAGTCTATATCTCACTTTAAAAAATAATTTTCTTCAGTTTATTTATTTATTTATGAGAGGGAGAGAGAGAGAGAGCAGGGGAGGGGCAGAGAGAGAATCCCAAGGGAGAGAGAGAATCCCAAGCAGGTTCCGTGCTGTCAGCACAGAGCCTGACTTGGGGCTTGAACTCACCAACCATGAGATCATGACCTGAGCCGAAATCCAGAGTCAGATACTTAACTGACTGAGCCACTCAGGTGCCCCTATATCTCACTTTTTAAAATTCAACAATGCTTCTGAGAAATCTCCTTACTGTATTGCTTAATTTTTTCAACTTTATTTCTCAATGGCAGGAACTTCATGCCCCGCCCCCTTTGTCTCATAGTGTCAGAGAGTACTATCAGCATTTTAGGTGTTTAAGAATCATTCTGGGATTGATTGGCTGAAAGGTCAGTCTGCCTCTGGTGAGATAAGACAAGAAAGAAGGAGAGGGTATAGTCACATGGAGGTATTTGCTTTGTTCATTTCCAGAAATACATTAAAAAATAAATTCCTTCCCCTAAGAAGCAGAGAAGATACATTGGGTAACCTTGTCTAGTATTTTTCTTAGCCCCTAACACTTGAGATTGACTGCAAAAGCCTTGCGTTATTTTGGTCTGTGGGCTGTTCCAGCTCCTTTCATTTGTTATTTTATTTGTCCATTTGTCAGGTGTTTATAATTTCATTACTGTGACTGGATGATGACAGGGTATTGAGGGGGCCTTAGAAGCTAAAAGTGGCATTCATGTGGGCTAGTGATTCCATGCTATGTAGCACTGATAATGGTCCTCAATGGTTTCCTCCGTTGGGCTGTTATCACAAGGACCTGAGCCTTTAAATACTGTGTATTTTAAATATTTTAAATACTCATTTTAAATATTGTGTATTAGGACAGATGAAATCACAAAAAAGTATGTTAGGACTTCTTACAATATATCCTTTGTGTCGTTTTAGAGCCTTGATTTGAGAAACTCTTTTTTTATTGTTGTTGTTCCCAAATGATCTATGTATCTTATCATTTAGAAATAATCATACCTAGAGGCTTGATTGTGGCATNTAAATACCAGGCTAAGTCTCTTCGGCTAGGCTAGGATCCCAATGAATCTGAAATGTCTGTTTCCTTCCGGGGACCCACGTGTCAGCAGACTGGACTGTTGTGCCTCCACTTTCTTGCTTCTGGGCCTCTTTCTCCTTGTTTGTCTCGGAAGTTCTACCAGTTTCTTAAGGCACAGCTTCAACGCTACTATTTGCACTGAAGCCAATAGACCTTGAGGTACTCCATGTGCAAAGACGCGTCCGTGACTCTGGAAAGGCAACACGGATCGCGTGTGGCTTCTTCCTTGCAGCAGCTCTGTGGGTGACAGGGACCACACCCCATGGACAGTGCTGCAGGGGAGGCCGCCAGCGTGCCGCGGGAGAACGCGGGGTGGGGGGGAGGGGATGCAAGGTTTGTGTCTTAGAGGTGATGCTTGAATTGGTTTTTCAAGCTCTTGGCTGACCGGTTGTCAGTAGAAGGCTATTCCGGGTCTGAACAAAGGCTGTAGGTATTTTCTAATGATGGCATGTGGGAGAATGACAAATGGTCTTTGTCTAACGGGTAGGGGGCTGGGGAAGAGGCTGGAGGCAGACCGTGTCTAGGTTCTGAAGAGCCCTGATTGTCACACTCTGGACTTTGGAATGGAAAGCCATGGGAAGAATTCCATGCAGAGGACGATTGGATGGATGATGATTGTGTTGGCTACAACAGGGGACATAAAGTGTCCAAGGAAGGAGAGAGGGAAGAATTATGTGGTGTTTAGGGTGCATCAGAGACCTCTCTCTCACGGTGACTTTTGATAAGGGGTCAAGAATGGGGATTTGTGAGTGAAAGGTTAACAAAATAGTTTCCTCTTCTTTATGAAAAATGAAATGACCTTGGGTTAAGTTCCTAGCTCTGTTTGCCTGGAAACATGACAGAGGTGAACGCTGGCTGTTTTTGGGATTGGTGAGCTGAGACTGGGAGGTCCATGCACGAATATACCCGCCTGGTGAGAAAGCACAGCTTGGGGGCCTCCTGAGCACGGTGGGCACCAGCTGGACTCTCCCCTCCCGACTGGAAGCTGTGGCTGTGGGATGATGCCAGGGGAGGGATGTTCTTGAGGGATGGAGCTTCTAAGCTAGGGAGGCCTCTGCGTGCACCTGTGTGCTCCCAGTGTCTCATCTCCGACCTGTGACCTGTATGCCCCTAAAAGCAGTGGGGGCACCCCTACAGCTGCGCTGTCCCCCCGCCTCCCAGGGAAGCCAGCCTAGGAGAGGCTCCTGGGTGCTCAAGTTCCCCTTATTGTCCACAAAAAGTGGACATCATGGGAAGTCAATGGCAAAAATCCGGTTTCTTCTCTTCCTGCCCATAAATGACAATAGTCTGGCTTTGTGTGAGCAACTTCTCCTTTTGCCAAACCCCAACAGTGAGCCAGGTGTGTGTCCTCAGCGCCCGGTGCAGTCAGTGTTGGTCGCTGGCAGATGCTCGGTCAGTAACTGTTGCATAACTGATATCAATCCATATTTATGGATTACCTTCCATATTTCAAATATTCTTGGTAGTTGTCAGGATACGAATATGTGCCAATGTGCGTATCTCTTCCCTCAAGGACTTCGTATTTTATTAGAAAACAGAATTTTACCACCGTGTGTGGAAAGGGGAATGGGGGACAAATGACTTACAAAGTTGTTGTTTCATTAAAGCAGCAACAGGGAACCCTCAACTAGGACTCATTTTTTTTTTTTTAATTTTTTTTTTTTTTTTTTCTAGGAGAGAGAGAGACAGCATGAGCAGGGGAGGGTCAGAGAGAGAGGGAGTCACAGACTGAAACAGGCTCCAGGCTCTGAGCTGGCAGTCAGCACAGAGCCCGATGCGGGGCTTGAACCCATGAACCGAGAGATCATGACCTAAGCGAAAGTCGGACGCTTAACCGACTAAGCCACCCAGGCGCCCCAGGACTCATTTTTTAAAGTATGTCTTTGTAACTTGTTTTCAAGGTTCTCTTTAAAGCCTCACATTTTCCTCTCTCCCTCTTTACCCAGGGACAGACAGATAATCACTCATTATCATTGTTTTCTTCATTATCATCATGATCACAGTTAGCACTTCTGAAGCACATATTATGTTTGGCAGGAATGGTGCTGAGGGCTTTATGTGGATTATCTAATTGAATCCTTATAACAGCCTCATTACGTAATTACTAAAAGTATCCCCATTTTACAGACGAGAAAACTAAGTTGGTGGAACCAGGATTCAGACTTGAAGTCTGATTCCAGAGCCCACCTGCTTAATCACTTCCCCATTCTGTTTCTTGCCGCTATCACCTCAGTGATATTTAGGTGGAATATACACTAGGCATTTATCTAGTTGGGTCCTAAAAAGGACAAAAATACAACTTAGATATGTCTGGAAGTAAATGATAGTGAATTATTCTTCAAATGTTTTATATGTACAGTGGATCTAAGATGGATGTAGTAAAAATGTCTAGCTCTTATTTACAAATCTACTAAGTGATGAATCACTAAATGTTCTGTGAGACTTTAAAAACACACATGAAGCCGAACCAAAAAAAGTAATTCAAAAATTGGCAAGGACCTGAATAGACATTTTTCCAAAGAAGATATACAAATGGACAACAGGCATGTGAAAAGTTGCTTAACATCACCAATCATCAGGGAAGCGTAAATAAGAGCACAACGAGAAATCACTTCATACCTGTCAGGGCGGCTAGTATCAAAAAGACAAGAGGTAACAAGTGTCGGTAAGGACGTGTAGAAAGGGGAGCACTGTTGTGGGAGTGTAATTTGAAATAGCCACCATTGGAAACAAAATGGAGTTCCTTAAAAAACTAAAAAATAGAACTGCCATAGTCATTCAGTAATTCCACTTCTGAGTATTTATCCAAAGGAAATAAAATCACTATCTTGAAGAGCTATCTGCACCGTTATGTTCATTGCAACATTATTCACAATGGCCAGGATATGGACATAACCTAAGTCATTAAAAAAAAAAAAAAAGCCAAACTCATAGTAACAGAGTAGAATGGTGGCTTACAGGGCCTGGTAGGTAGGGGAAATGGGGAGACAATACTATATTATATACTTGAAATTTGCTAAGAGAGTAGATCTTAAGCATCCTGACCACACACACATGCACACACACACACACACACACACAATGTTGGATCCAAATCTAGAAGTCAATGCCAAATTGTATATTTTAGTTAAATCTCAGGCTACAGAACTTTTGGGTTTACCTTATTTGTGGAAATTTGGTTTTATTGTATTTTTGTGAAAGTCTGAGATAATTTTACTTTAAACTTTAATTATGCCTTGAAAATTTTTAAGTGTTATTACAAGTTTAACTGTAGTAGAGTGTTCTGCATTCTAATATTGGGTTTTACCAACACAGAGAAGTGGAAAGACATTTAATCTATTCAACTTTTCTTGGGAATATTTGAGAATGCCATAGAAACTATATTTCTCTTTCCTTTTCGGTAAGTGGCTCTCTCCCCCTCCTCTCTCTTCCCACCTTCACCCTCTCCTAGTTTACTTGGGGGAGGGGCGGTTTGGTCTCACATCTGCCCCGGCCAACCTCCCTATGGACTGGTCCGCCATGCTGTTTGGCTATTCTGCTGCTGGTTCTGCCTCCCCCTCCCCCGAGCTCTTGCACAAGGCTGCTGGGGAGAGGTAATGGAAGCCTGAGCTTCTCTTTACATTCCTGAGCTTCTCTTTACATTCCTTTCCCCAGATCTCTGTAATACCATCAATACAAGGCTATGGGCATGAGAAGGGAGTAGATATGATACATTGTCCAAGTGGGACACTCGGTAAAGCAAGGACTGTTAGTAAATACACCAGGACATCAGACACAAAGTGGCAGTCACAGGCAAGCTCAGATGAATGGTCACTTCAGCATAGGAGATGCTTATCGAATGTTTGTGGACAACAGAAAGGAAACACAGAGCAAGCAGCAACTTAACATTGACTATCACTCACTAATCACCTTCTGGAAAATCTTTGAGTGTCCCTACCCTGGGAGATTCTTTCTGAAGCTTTCAGGCCTCTCCCTGCTCTCTGTGCCTCAGGTCTGGGGGCGGGGGGAGGGATTCATGTAAAGAGTTCTCTTTTCTGCAATGTCCAGTAGGATAACCATTAGCCACATGTGGTGATTTAAATTTAAATTAAGTAATTTTAAAAATTAGGATTTCTAGTCATGTTGCCACATTTCAAATGCTCAAGAGCCACATGTGGTTAGTGGCTACCACATTGAGCAACACATAGAACGTTTCCATCATCTTAGAAGGTTCTATTGGACAGGACTGTGCTCTCCTCAGATATCCCTGCTTCCTTTTCCAGTCCCAGGTCCTTTATCCTCTACACACATACACACACACACACACACACACACACACGTGTGTGCTGCCCAACTGTCCAAATTCCATTTGTGTATTATGCAGAGAAATTGGCCATTCAGGTTAGCCCAGACAGCCTCTTCCCTTTCTACTGAAAAGAACTGTCAAAGCTCTCTGAAGTGTTTTCCTCAAAACCAAAGACCTGCCTACCTAGGGACAAATGATCCCTCTGTCCTAGAAGGCAGAAGTGTCTACAGCTAGTTCTGGTCTCTCTAGAGTTATGACACTGGTTTTCAACTGTGGCATTTGGAAGCAGTTTTATTACATTATTATCATATGGTGAATAAACATGTACAAGAAGTTCTAAGTCAAATCCTTGGTTTATGTGGCTATAAAAAGCAAAGAGAAGAAAATGAAAAAAGAATTACAGCCCAGCCTTAGGCACAGCATCAACTTTGAAACAGAAAATATTTGACTCGTGCTGAGGAAGAGTCTGTCTGCATTGTGTTGAATCATCTTGCCAGATGGCCTTCCAAACAAATGAACTGAAGCAAAACAGGCCAGATTTATGGTTTCATTGCGGCCAAAAAGAACTTTTTCAATTATTAAAAGTAAATAAGTTCATGTGAAGGTGTTGTGGCTTACATAACAGTTTTGGACCGTGAGACTTGCGTGAAAATAGTGGTGTTGCAGAAGACGGCCGACAGTTGCCAGAGAAAAGGGATTGTTCATTTTGTGTAGGCAGGGCCAAGGGTGTATGCTCATAATCCAGTTTTTCCAGATTGCCATCAGATTATAAACGGTCTAGGGCTTGAGCCTCTGTTCAGAGACATTTGTTGCTTGAGTTTTTTTCAGAAAGCCATCTTCCTTCCTTTGCTACCACCTCAAAAAACTTAGAGAGCGGATGCTGCTCTTTGTGTTGTCTTTTTTTGGACTCCACCCTCA
>NW_027527808.1:2771477-2840723 GCF_008692635.1 Crocuta crocuta
TTTTTTTTTTTAAGTTTATTTATTCAAGTAATCTCTAGACCCAACATGGGGCTCGAACTCATGACCTGAAGATCAAGAGTTGCAGGCTCTTCCGACTGAACCAGCCAGGCACCCACTTTTGAGGTTTTTATTCTGTTTATTCATTTGATAAACTTTCAAGTACATTTTTTAAATGTTTATTTTTGAGAGAGAGAGTGTGAGCAAGGAGGGGCAGAGAGAGAGGGAGACAGAATCCCAAGTGGGATCCGCAGTGTCAGCACTCAGCCCCATGAGGGCTCCATTCCACAAACTGTGAGATCATGACCTGAGCCAAAATCAAGAGTTGGATGCTTAACAGACTGAGCCACCCAGACGCCCCCAGGTACATTTTGATGGCAGGATGAGTGTGTAAGGGACTGAGGCTAGCAAGTTGAGAGAAGGTTTCACTGGACATGGCCGACATGGGCAGGGACTCACATTTGCTGGCCTTGGCAGGAACTGGAGTTGTATCCTGAGAGCAAAGGAAATTTGCCAAAGTGCACAGAGTAAGACTTGTGTGATCAGATTTGTGTTTTAAAGAGCTCAGTGGCTTCTGTGAAGAGGATGCATTGAAAGGGAGTGAAAGTACCCAAGGGGGACCTGCTAGGTGTTGGCGAAGAAGTATAGGCAGCGAGAGAGGGGTCTTCCTGGTCGGGAGGGGAGACACAGAACTGAGTATATTTATGAGATGTTTAATAGGTAAAATCCAATAGGTTTGGTAAAGGACTTGCCACAAGGAGTGAAGGAGAAGGTAGTGTCAAAGATGACACTGGGCTAGGAGGGGCACACCATCCTGTAAGGTGGAGACTCACTGGTGGAGGGGAGGAGGAGGAAGAGTTTGGAGATGCAGAAAGGAGAGCCACAGGGCAAACCTCTGGCGTAGTCTCCCCAAAGTCCTGGGAGTGGCAGCTGTGAGCAATGCTAAATACATTTAGGGAGACTTCCAAGTCGAGTAGGTCTGTGCCCTGCCTTCCAGAGCTTACTGCAGTGTGCGGCCATCTGTCACTAGAGAGGCCACATAACGGGGGTAGGGTGGCATGTCAAGGTCTAGGATGATTTGAGACAGACTTCGAGTCTCCCAGGATCCCAGGAGAGAGGCAGAAGTGTTGAGACAAGGCCAGGAGTCTGGAAGGGTCCTGGAGAGAGTGACAAGGGGTGTTATCAGTAGATGTGTATGGTCTATGCCAGCTAGAGACCACGCAGGATCATGGACATCAAAGGTGAATGATGGGATGGTAGAGACAGAAGTCCAGCGCCCCGAGGGAAGGACGTTCTCAGCAGTTGACAGCAGATGACTTTGTGGGACCAGATTCTGTCTGCCTCACCACGCCCGTGCCTGATCTTGTGCACATGCTCAAGGAAAGAGGAGGCAGGAGATAACTTGGGTTGACTGAGTTTAATCAGGAACAAGAGAGCCGTAGCAGATCCTAATATCTTAATAATTCAGTAACTAATGGTAATGCACATCTGGAGAATGGTTGGGTTAATCATACACGATTAACTGGGACAACTGGCCAGCTGTTTGGGTAGGGAAAAAAATACATTTTGATCTTTACCTATAACAAAATGTTTTATTTTTTATTAAATATTTTTTAAGTTTATTTATTTATTTATTTATTTATTTATTTATTTNTTTATTTTGAAAGAGAGAGCAAGCGGGATGGGGGCAGAGGGAGAGACGGGACAGAGAGAATCCCAAGCAGGCTCGGCACTGCCAGTGACAGGGGGCTCCAGCCCATGAACCGTGAGATCATGACCTGAGCTGAAATCAGGATTTCAGCTTAACTGACTGAGCCACCCAGGTGCCCCACAAAATACTTTAGATAGGAAAAAAAAAAAACCCACCCTTCTTCCCACAATAGTGTTTAAAAAAAGGAAAAAAAATGTAAAAGAGCATTTTCTAATACGTGAATAAAGGGACCTATCTAAGCTACAAAGAAGATGTGAAATTTTAAAGAAAAACATCAACAGATTTCATGATATAATGATTTAAAAATTTGTATGCAGGCCGCCTGGGTGGCTCAGTCAGTTGAGTGTCTGACTTCGGCTCAGGTCATGATCTTGCGATTCGTGGGTTCGAGCCCCACGTCGGGTTCAGAGCCTGGAGCCTGTTTCGGATTCTGTGTCTCCTTCCCTCTCTGACCCTCCCCTGCTCATGCTGTATCTCTCTCTTCTCAGAAATAAATAAAAAACATTAAAAAAATTTGTATGCAAAATGTCTCTGACTGAATTGAAAATGCATATAAATTGGGAAAACTATCATAGCAAATAAAACAGAAGTTTACATGTTAACAATATAAAGAATTCCTACTAATACGTATGGAAAGGCTAAGATCTCAAAAGACAAATAGGCAAAAGACATGAATTGGCATATTGTGAATAGGAATTTTAAATAGTTGACATGGAAAAATATTTAATATCATTAATTGATACAGAATAAATATATGTTAAAACAAGAATGACATGTCTTTTAATACCTACCCATTTAAGAAAGATTTAAAAAAGGTTAATACTCATTTCAGGTGAGCATGCAGGAAGACACTCATTCACTTCGCTGTTGGGAGAATAAATTGAACCTAGTAATTAAGATAGTAATTTGATAATCTGTATAAAAAGTACAAGAGAGTTTAAAATTAGAAGCAACAAGGGCCACCTGGCTGGCTTAGTTGGTAGAGCATGTGACTCTTGATCTTGGAGTTGTGATTTTGAGCCCCACGTTGGATGTAGAGATTACTTAAAAATAAATCTTTATTTTTATTTATTTAATTTAATTTAATTTTTCTTTTTGAGAGAGAGAAAGACAGCATGAGCAGGGAAGGATCAGAGAGAAAGGGAGATACAGAATCTGAAGACAGGCTCCAGGCTCTGAGCTAGCTGTCAGCACAGAGCCTGATGCAGGGCTCGAACCCATGAACCGTGAGATCATGACCTGAGCCGGTCAGTAGCTTAACCGACTGAGCCACCTAGGCGCCCCTAAAAATAAATCTTTAAAAAATTTTTTAAGTGTTCATTTATTTTTGAGAGAGAGTAAGAGAGAGTGAGAGAGCGAGCGAGCACAAGCAGGGGAGGGACAGAGAGGGAGACACAGAATCTGAAGCAGGCTCCAGGCTCTGAACTGTCAGCACAGAGCTCAATGTGGGGCTTGACCCACAAACTGTGAGATCATGCCCTGAGCTGAAGTCAGCCACTTAACTGACTGAGCCACCCAGGCGCCCCTACTTAAAAGAAATCTTTAAAAAAATTGGAAGCAACCTGTGTTTTCCAAGTAGGGGGATATTTCAGGAAATCAGTGTATATCTACATGTTGTACTATTACACAGCCATTAAAGTGGAGGCATTGGAAAATATTTAGTGATATGGGGAAAATGCATATGTTATAATGTTAAGTGGTTAAAAGAGACATGCTGAATTATATATACAGTGTGATCACAAGTATGCACATAAGTATGCACGGAGATAGTTTGAAAAAAATGCATCAATCTACTCATGCTTTTTTTTGAGTGTTGTAATTATCAGTAATTCTTTTCTTTGGACTTCTTTCTTCTATAGGGCAGAAGAGTTCTAAGTTGGAAACAATAGAAAATAATTTTTGTTAGAAATAAGTATCTACTTTTAGCTTTCTTGCACCTTAACTAATGGCTCCTACTCTAGTGGTCTGATATGATTTTGTTGGCTAATGCATCTGTCTCAAGCTGTTTACATGATGTTAGTGTCCATGACTCACACAATACTTTTATGGCCCTCAACATGTGTCAGGCACCATACTGCACAGTTTACACATATTAACTCAGTTAGAATGCACAATACTCACAAGGGGGAGGCAGGCCATATAATTATTCACATTTTATGAAGCAGGAAATTGAGGCACAGAGAGGTTAGTTAACCTCCTCAAGGTCACACAGCCAGTATATATTATGGAGCTCGGATTTGAATTCAGCTAGGATATGAATGCTCCAGTGGCCCTACCCTGAATGTGCTGCATGGTTATGTTTAAGAGAAAGTACAATTTTGTTTTTTAGAAAACAAACAAACCAGAAAATCTTATGAAAACAAACTAGCATCAAACGATAACAATAAATGCAAAATGACATTCTTGGGTCATGAATCCCATTTATGAAGTGAAAGAGTTAAGTAGGATGATCTTTCATACCCTCTTGGCTGTGAATTCTGCAATTATGTTTATTAGCTAGAAAAACTGACTTTTGTATACCGTAGTAGGAATGTTACTTATTTCCTCCACCCGTCATTTCCTTCCCAATTTCACACCTTTTAACTGGGAGCCTCTGACATGATCCCTGACACCACCCTTCCCTCCACGCCCTGTTGGTCGGAGCCGGGGAAAATATCTCAACCAAGCTGGGCCAGTGATTCCTGAGTTTGAAATTGGTGCTCCAGGATTCTAGACCCCTCTTGACCACATGGGCTGTGAATTCAGTGTGAGCCTCTGGTGGCCATTTTCCACCACTGCAGTGAGGGCATGGGACTGGCAAGGAAGGAAGTGTGGTTTTTGTGCTTCCCAGTGGCTTTCTCCACCTTGCTTCTAGGCTCCACAAGGCCTTGCCCATTATCCTTAGCTCATACAAGACTCCCTGTGTCCTTTCAATAAATTCCCCACTTGTGTTTGCTTCCCAGTTTGAGTGGGATTATTACTTGCTACCAACGATGTACAGGTTCCCAGCTTGTCTGGTGTAGCCTCCAGGTGAATAAGGAGGAACGTTTGCATTGAGGCATTTTCCAAAAGCTGACTTGAGGATGTTTTCTTGGGGTGACTCGGGCACTTCAACCAAGTCAGCTAAACAAGGAATGTACTGAAAACCAGGCATGCTGGTGAAAGTAATATTAAAAGAGATGGCGAAAGACCCACTGGCCAGCGGAAGGCTCCGGTCCGGAGTGGAGGCTAGTTTACAGATTTAACGTAGAGGTGAGGGGGCTTGATTAGTTTCAGGTTGCCCAGGGCTTACCGTGCTTTGGGGGAAGTGGCTGATAGCCAACTCGTGAGAGAGTCCTGGATCAGCTGGTGGGCCAGCGTTTTGATGCCAGCAACATGCATGTCTTGCTCAGAACATTGGGTCTTGAGTGTGTGCGATGGCCTCCTTGGGACTGAGAGCCTCACCTACGCTGGCCCTGGGCCAGTCCCTGTGCGTCTCTCTGCAGCCTCGGGCCGGGGATGTCTCTCCTGCTCTTGATACTGTGGATACTTCTGCCTGTGCTTGTCTTCCTGTTTGCCAGGCAACACTTGCATATCAGAAACAATGGAGTCAAATATTATTAGAAGAAACAATAAAGTGTGTTAGAAATAGCAGCTTCTAGATATATGCCCAAGGGGTAGAAAGGGACAGAGCAACAGGGAACTTCTTAATGCCTTCATTTTTTTTTTTTTTTTACTATGTACATGTATTACTTAGATATAAACAAATAATCACTGTAATACCCAGCTCCCCATCATAAAATAGTGTCTTTCTGTCTTCGTGCCAGTCTACACCCTCTGTCCTGTTAATGACTCAAATCCTAGTGGTCTCATGCCATTTACTCTGTGTGCTTTTAATAGCACAGACCTATTTTGCAATTTATTTCATTTAGAGGCATTCTTTTGGTTTGGTTTTGCTTTACTTAGATTCTTATAATTCTTGGCTGTGTGCAAGGAATTTGTACATTAAAAGCGGTGGATGTTTCTATCCACTTTGTCTTGTATTGAGTAATGATTAGGTAATCAATATAGTCATTGGGCATTGGCAATTTTGAGAATGTATATATTCTATAAATTTTTTTAAATGTTTATTTTTGAGAGAGAGAGAGGGAGAGTGGGGAGTGGCAGAGAGAGAGGGAGACACAGAACACGAGCAGGGTCCAGGATCTGAGCTGTCAGCCCAGAGCCTGATGTGAGGCTTGAACCCATGAACCATGAGATCATGACCTGAGCCACTGTCATATGCTTAACTGATTGAACCACCCAAGTGCTCTGAGAATGTACATATTCTAAAGAAACTTAAAAAAAAAAAAAATGCTGCTTGGGCCAAAGAAATCTTCATGGCTATCTTCAGAATGTTCCCTCACTTCCTGTCCCTTTGCTTTGTTTGGGCGATGGCAGATTGAAACCAGAGAGCATAGCCAAAGCCTGAAGAAATGCTCTGATCAGTTTGTTCATTCATTCATTAAAAAAGTTATTGCTCATGTAGTATATGCCTGGTAGCACACTATACAACAAGTCGGATATAGTCAGCAAGCTCAAGAAATGGAAGGTTGTGGAGGATATTTTTTGAGGGAAAGGTAGCTTTCATTCTTTACATTAAGATAATTCATTACTTCATGAGCTTTTGCTGCAGCGTCCCTTTAGATAAGAAGCGCTTGGTAAAAACTTGTTTGCAAATAGAAATTCTCAGTATTTTCTGCTGAGAACAAACTGAGGACTGATGGGAGTGTGTGTGGGGGTGATGGGCATGGAGGGGGGCACTTGTGGGGATGAGCACTGGGTGTTATATGGAAACTAACTGGACAATAAACTATTTGTTAAAAAAAAAAAAAGAAATTCTCGGCATTTTCTCCTGCTTCCCGGCCCTGAGGCTACACAGCCTCTGCAAGTGGCTCTCAGAGGAGAGCTTCCGGGAACCTTGGAGGGAGACCCTGGGAGAATCAAGCACGTATGGTTTGAGGGGCCCCTGGGTGGCTCAGTCGGTTAAGCGTCCGACTTCAACTCAGGTCATGATCTCATGGTTTGTGAGTTGGAGCCCTGCGTCGGGCTGCGTGCTGACAGCTCAGAGCCTGGAGCCTGCTTCGGATTCTGTGTCTCCCTGTCTCTGCCCCTCCTCTGCTCACACACACACACTCTCTCTCTCAAGAATAAATAAACATTTAAAAAAATAAAAAGAATGTATAGTTTGAGCACCACTCACGGAGGTTGCTACGTCCATCCTCTTTCATGGCAAAAACATGGGCACCGAAGGTTATAACCATGAGGAAAGCATCTCCGGGAGGCCCGAGGGCTGGTGTCCATGTGGACGTGAGCCTGGCAGATGTGCTGCGGGGAAGCACAGGGAGAACTCATTCCTGCAGTGGCTTAGGATTCTGGGGAGGAACCGGAGGCCAGAGGAGATGAGAACAAACAGCAGCAAGCAAGTGGTCGACAGGGAGGCGATGGGAAGCAGTAATGAGGCGAAGGGCAGCTCACACCTGGTTCAAGGGCAGAGGAAAGGCAATAGGCCGAGAGAGATGAGCTCTGCTTTAGATAAGTCACGACAGGCTCCTATGCTAGTAGTCCCTAAAAACACAGAACACACACTGGGCAGGGTCAGAGGCAGGGGTGCTGCTGTCCACCTGGGCTGAGCGGTCAGTTACTTAACTGCCTTGGAAGATGTTTCCTTCTGGATCAAATGAGGGCGACAGTCCGCACACACAGAGCTGTTGTGGGAACACAGTGAGATGACCACGTGACAGCATCCAGCACACTGCCTAGCACACAGTGGGAATCTGTGAGGCTGGTCTTATTTCCTGTTCCGCCGCTCCTCAGGAATGGGCGAGGGGCTCAGTGTCCCCTGTGCCGAATACAAGGAAATCACAGAGGTTCAGGGACCCGGAGCTGAGCTGGGGCTGCGGGAGGTGTGGAAGAAGGCAGTGGGCGCCCAACCGCTCGGCCCTTCAGTTCTGGAAGAGGCTGAACTATAAAACTCTGTCTCCACTGCTCATTCTGTTAATCGATGAAATAATGGCGATCAGGAGTAACCAAGAAAACATTCGGATGTGCTGTGTAAGCTATTCACTAAGGCAGGACATTCTTATTTCAGAAAGAATGTTTTTAAGAAACTGAAAAGAAATTTTCATGTTTGGAAGCACTGCTGGATCTCTGACGGTTCCAGTGTCTGAGGATTTTGGCTTCCATTTGTGGACTACTTCTCTATGCATCGTGACATGTTACTTTAGGTCATTCTCACAATAGCCCCATGTTGTGGGAACTTCTCTGGACCAGGTGATAGGACAGGGGTCATAATCCTGCCCACCCCAGCTAGGGCTGATTGGACTAGGAGGAGATAAAGATATTGTCCAAGCCACGCTAATTAGTTCTCCTCATTTTCATTATAATGTCCCATGGTAAGGATGGCACTTAGAAGGGTTAAATCACTCGTCCAGGCATTTAACTTGCAAGAGGCCAAACTTGGATTTGTGCTCAAGTCAGCCGAACTCCAAAGGCTCCTACCTTGCTGCGCACATATATATGCTTGGTTCTTGTAGGTGAGTACATCACGTTCTAGTGGATCCAGCATTGGCCTGGGGTAGGGTCTCCAAGGCTGGCTTGGGGGTAGAAGAGACATCGCCTTTCAACTAGCAACACAGGGTGAGCAGCTAACTTATCTTATTGACAGTCACAGCCAAGGGAGTGGGTTTGAATTGTCGTTATAGGGGATGAACCGTAGAAGGGAGATGTGCCTTTCACGTCTCTAAAGATAGCCTTGATGGTGAACGTGGATATGGGGAAGACATCCCTTTGGTTTTAAATTGTTTTTACAACGATAGGTAAAACCTCCAACCCTTGGTGAGCCTTTCCTGGGTATTTAGTTAGTTATTTTTTACTTAAATCAACAGCCCACATATAGAAGCAGGTACACAAAAACTTTTATTAAGTGGAAGTTAGACTCCATGGTAATTAACCAGTTACAAGTGCGTTTAAATTCATGTGTGTGGACACTGTAGAAGTCAGAATGGTCTTATTGAGAGTCCAGTGTTCTGGCGTGCCATGTGCCAGTGCAGCCCAAGGTAGAACCATACACGCAGTAAGTACAGGTCAACGATGATTTCAGACTACATTGGCAACACCATGTTCATTGTCACAGCTAAGCATTACAGAACATTAAAGTCCAAAGACCAGAAGACTATTACTAAATTGATTCTTACTATAAGCCTTTACTTCTACTTCAATGCTTCCATAGGACCACTGCGACAAATCCTCAACTCTGGGGGGACAGCGCCATTTTTATATTTTACACTTAAATGGGCCGCAGAGACTGTAAACATTCAGTGGTCCTCGTGATGCCCATTGCAGGT
The DNA here is from genome assembly GCF_008692635.1 of Crocuta crocuta. NCBI lineage: Eukaryota > Metazoa > Chordata > Mammalia > Carnivora > Hyaenidae > Crocuta > Crocuta crocuta. The sequence goes on from NW_027527808.1 coordinate 2,780,529, forward strand.
AGATGACACCTGTCCCCTTGGGAAAGTGCAGTTTAGATAGTTTAACTGGTGTGAACATCTTATACTGTTAAGTCTTCAAATCTGAAATTTTTCTTCTATTTCAATTAGCACCAGTTTATTTTAACTCTTTTTCCTGGTGTTAAATATTTAGGAAACATTTTTTTTTTTAACCCAACACACAAAGTCCCAAACAATGGAAAGCAAAAAACATTCAAAAAGTTGTTTTAGAGAACAGCATTTAGAAAAACAACATCATTGAAACATTCAACAAATCTATGTACAATGTGCCAATAGCCGGCAAGGAGCATGGCTGAGGGACAGTCACATAAAAGGTTTATTAGCCTGAACCTCCACAGGCTATATTTACAGTCAGATAGGTATTCAGAAATGGAGTATCAGAACATCTGAATTTGGCTAAAAATCATACAAAAAGACACATCCCCACCCCCAATAGCTTCTAAATAGGTAGCAAACATATCCAGCATGACCATAAGTACCAGGCTTAGAAGTGCGTTTTTCCATATTTTCCACATTTTCCACATTTCTACAAACGGTTGAGAAACTTTCTCAACGGACATAGAAGAGAGCCGGAATGGCAGAGGAATGGAGTTCTTTATTTCAGCTTTGTCAGAAGAAGGAGAGAATATGTTTTCATGTTGAGCAACATAGAAGGTTACTGATTGAGGAGCAAGGATAAATGATTAGGGGAAAAGGTTTCACGGAAATACAAAGTCAACGAGAGTGCCAAAGCAATGTGTGTCTATTCTATATGGACGGTCCAGACATGTACAGTCATTATCTCTGTGTGCTTTTGAAAAAAGCTCAGTGATTTGCTTTGCTGGACGGCATTTTCATATTTTGTTCTTTGAAACGATATAACCCAAACCCTTTGGAGAATAGTTTCTGTCCTTAGGTTGAGAATTAAACACAACAGACACATCCTATGCTATGTTTATCCAATGCGATGCTCATTAACCTTATGCAGTTCGTTTGCCTGCTAATCCAGTGTTACCAGAATATCCACCTTTAGAAAACTGGGCACATTTGTAACAGCCAGCATTTCTCATTTCTGCTTACAAAGTAACATATAAACCATTCCCCATTTATTTACCTTAATGGCTGCATTTGTTTAGAGCCTGAAGTTTCAATGCACTGTCTTTAAAAATATCAGCTAGAAGAATATCGATGGGGTCCCACATTCCCATAATGTTATGCATTCAAGTTTATTTTCATAATTTGTGGTTGTGATACATTTATGAAAAGAATTTACTTGGATTTGATACAAAATACATGTTACTCTTTGAAAATGCATAGTTTGTAACTTCATACATTCATTCACTAGTATTAAAGATTTTTGTAAGCAAGTACTTACCTCCACATGGTGGTAAGATTGTATTTCAAAAGATCTCTAAAAATTGGATAGCATCGCCACATTGCTTTGAATTAGTGCCCAGTTACTAGTTAACGCCTGTCATTTTACCACTGGCATCACACAGAAGGGACTGCTTTTTTTCTCTTCAGTCTGTCTTTACTTGTTTAGCAGGCACTGAAAAGCAATGCTTTCTACTGACAGCATTTCCACTAAATACCCCATTTGAAATATTTCCTAATTTCATTTTGATATTTTAGATTTGGTATAGAAAACAATTTGAAAGATGGCTTAATTTTTAAAAGTGGAGTTTTTAAAAAACCTTATCATGGACTAAGGGCGACGGAGGGTTTGTGATAACTGTTGTTTTCTTATTCCCCAGGCCCCTCATTCGAAAAAGATGACTGTAGGCCACTCGACAGTTGCATTTGATGATAGTCATGAACCCTTTGGGACCTAGCGATTTTTTTCTTATCCTGAGTTCTTCCTCTAAGTATATAGATTTTGAGACACGAAACACTTTGGAAACTACACTAGTATCTGGTTATTCCAGAGAGCATATGTTTAAATGGTTGGCCATCATCCAACCATTAATTACAAAAATAGGAATTCTAGGTCGCGTTGTAGGAAAATATTGATTAATGACATTATTTTTAAACATACATAATCCACATTCCTGGGTTATTTTACACCCAGAGCATTTTCAGTTATTGAAGTTGTGGAACATTTTGGGGGTATTGAGCTCTTTCCTAAAAATCTAAATCTATTCTAAAGCTTTCTACCAGTGATCACAGAGGTTCCCCAAACAGTTGGGATACTTTGGAAGAAGGGGCTTTGCTATCTTCACAGGGCTTGGTCAAGTCACAGTCATTGATTTCCAATTAGCAGAGTCTAGGATAAAAAGGCGTACAAAGCAAAGCAAGGGTTTGTAATCTGCAAAGAGATGCATGCTGTTTATTTTGGGGGGAGGGGCAGTTTGTAATTCCACTACACTGTAGATCCCTGAGGGGTAATTCCAGCTCTGGCCCTGCTGGCCCCAAAAGCTCTACTTTCCCCCCTTTATCTTGGCCACGTGTGCCCAAAGTTGGGAAGAGGGCTCCATCAGGGTGAGGGGCAGGTGCTTAACAACGAGAGCGAACTGGAGGAGTTTTCTCCTTACGTAAATATCAAGTTAAAACAATTATACCTTGAAGGGGCCACTTTCTTTTCACATAACAGAGGCCAAGTCGGTTCTCAGGCTGTATAATCATGGGCAGAGGTCAGGGCCCAGAGAAATTAAGTGGGAAGCTCTCTTCCTCCGTCCTTCCCTGCTGGTTCTGATCACGTAGCTGGCACTCCAGCCGGTGGGCAGGGGACTTGTGTGGAGGGCTTTGAGTCCAGGTGAAACGATTAGGTATCTGCCTTGTCACTCTTTCTCCATGAGTCTTTTGTGATGAGGGTTGCAGGTTGTGCGCTGACTGACCTGCTCTCTGAATGATCACCCAAAACTGTTCAGGCAGATGGAAATTTCTCTCCGGAAGAAGAGGGTAGCCTCACTGAGCCTCACATAAAGTCATAGTAATATTTATCCCTTTGGACCTTAACTTAAAAGTGAGAAATCAGCACAGAAGCACGTGTTTAATCTGGAACTTTTGGAGGCAAAAATACATGATAACAGCGTGGCCTCAGTCATGTCCCTCTAGCAAACACAAGGTGGATGCCAAGATGAGGGGAAATAGGACTAGTCACCAGCACAGGGACTGTTTTCTCTCCTTAAGCTCATTTTCTTCTCTAGAGTTCTGGTTTTCCTCTCTAGTCAGAGATGTGGAGAGAATGCAGAAGAAAATAGATGAGCCACTTTTATTATTATTATTTTTTTTTTGAAAGAAAATTTTGTTATTTCATGACCACCCTCTTGCCTTTTTCAGGACTTGCTACTTTCTACTCTAGTGAATCTTCTGAATTAAAAATTTAGGGAATTGCCCCAGTAAATAAATGTAATAGTTAATTGGACTCAAGAATTAAATTCTTAACATTTTCATAACATGAATAAAAGGGATTCTTTCGTTGGAAGCTGACAGTTAAAAATTCTGTGAATGGCGCCCAATATAAAATAGCTTTTTTTTTTTTTTTAAATGAAGACTACAATTGGAGCATTGAATTCACAGTCTCTGCCTTCTTTCAAAATCCGTATCTTCTTTGCGGGCTTAGCTTTCTTCTTGTTCACGGAGCCCAGCCACTGATCTGGCATTGGTGCTCCNCGCCTTCTTTCAAAATCCGTATCTTCTTTGCGGGCCTCAGCTTTCTTCTTGTTCACGGAGCCCAGCCACTGATCTGGCATTGGTGCTCCCCATTGCAAAATGGACTTCTTTTCCTGCAGAGGAGGAAAGTCCTCCCCCAGCACTGTGTTTTCAGACCAATAATACGAGTCTCATTTATCAAAAAGCTGTTAACGAAGTAGGCGGCAGGCCATAATGGTTTAGCTCCATGACTACACTTCCCGTGAGTGGCTTTACCCTCACCCTGTGATGTGAAGCCTGGTCAATGACAGGGCAAAGGGCCTGAAGGACCCTGTTCATTGTTGGACAGACTTTAGTCCCTCACGGTGACAGAGGTCTCAGGCATTGACAGGGTTGTTTAAATTGCATTCGTGTTTAAACGTGACTTAACCATATTACCAGGTGTTTCCAACTTTGAATTGACAGTATCTTTTGATTTGATCATGAAAAACTGTAAATCTGAGCTGCTTTAAAATTTTCTGGCATCAATTTGCGTTTTTATGGATAACAAGCGTTGCATATTAGCAAAATAATTATTTTCCCAAGGAGTCAAAACTTCTATTCAGAACATTACAGTAGCTCAGAAACTCCTATAATTAGCCACTTAGATGGTGAGAACTTAGGGAGTGGGGGCACGGCAGCACCCTAAAGGGATACCTTTGGGGACGATGGAGTTTGCATGTGACAGTGTGAATGAGTGCCCTCTTTGTGTCTATGCAGAGAGCCTGAGAGTTGGGCTGAAAGGATGGGAACGTGGTGGATCCCTAGGTCTTTTCAGGTTTCGTGTCCGGAAGACTAAGGTATGAGCCAGTGGGAAGCGCTTCCCCTCCTCGTTTTGGACAGTGAGAAGGCTGACTCACAGACGTAAGACTATTGTGGCTTGGCCTTGAAGTGATCCCAGATATTCCTGTTGTGCCCTGGGCTCTTAGGAAGGTCAAATGACATAATGTATCTGCAAGACACCTACTTTATCGTATATGTGAGAAGGGTAGTGATTAACCCAACACCATCAGGACGCTGGTGTGAGACAGAGCTGAACGTCAGTCCGCCCAAGCGGAAGAAGCAGCTTCTAATCTTTTCCGTGACACATTTATTCCCATTTCGTTTTTGCCCTCGGACAGAGACACTAAGGTTTTCTATGTGGAACAACTCCATTGGGGGGTTAGGGGACATTCTAAAATACCTACCGGTTCTGAAGCAGGGATGTTGCTGTGTCGGAGATGAAACAATGGAAATTTCACCCTGGATGAAGACTCACGAGGCAGGGCGGGGCGGGAAGGAGTGGGGAAGGGCGGGCAAAGGGCTTTGGGACGAGGGGGCAAAGTGGGCTCTCTTCAGCGGCAGGGGCCTCTGGCTGCCTTCTCTGAAGGCACAAGCCTGCTCTTTGCCGGCCCCTCATCACAGTGGTCACGGTAGTGAAAACTCAAGTTGGGATGACAGTTATTCAGTGCTTCGGGGCCTGGCGTGGGCGAGAGCTGGAGAGTACTTCAGCGTACTGTGATCAGAGGCAAGGCTAGTTTAAGGACACTGTATTTTTATATTCAAGTCCTCCATGAGAATTATTTCCTCGATTTTAGTTGCCCAGATAGTGCCAACGTGTGAATTTGTGGGGCTGAGGGAGGAAGGTGACCCGATGGCCGTGGAATGTGAGATGTGCTTTCCCTGACATCTCACGTTCCATGTGAGAAAATGGTGGCCAAAGGCTGCCATCTGCCCCTCCATAGGTTCTCTTTGGTCTCTACAGTGTTGGCCAAGAATTTGAGTTAGTTGTCAACACTTAAATGTCAGGTAACACCGTATTTCCAAGTCAGAAGATCTAGCAGCCCTGGGCCTGATTTCTGCATGGTTCTGATTGTCTGGAGCTGGGTGCCCTATGCAGTGCTGGTGCCCTATGCAGTGCTGGTGCCCTATGCAGTGCCGGGTGCCCTATGCAGTGGGTGGGGTGGGCGGGCTCTCTGGCTCGACCTCCAGCATTCTGTAGTGCCCCTGTTTTGCCTGATTTGAATCGTTCACTTACAGATACCGCCTGGCTTTTCTAAGGCTTCTGCTATAACCCATTAGGAAGCTTCTATTTAAAAATGAAGCAAGACTCATTTGGTTCAAAACCATATAGCAGTAAACACTTCTTGGGGATTTAATGCTACCGATGTAATCATTCAAGGGAATGAAGACAGAGAGTTGCAGACTGCCTCATCTCAGAGACCAGGGGCCGAGGCTGGACGTGGTTGCCCATATCTCTGTGCATTTCTAGTCCTCACGTGTGCACATTCTAAAAGCTATTTGAAAGCAAGGTCTGAGTGACCCCCTGGCCACTTCACAGGAGTTGCCCAATGGATACATGGTCATTCTATCCCAGCTTTTCTTTTGATGTTATCTGCATACTGCTAATTAGCTTCTGAGTTACTGAAATCTTAGAAAGAAAAGATGCTTTATTATTATTTTTTTTAAACAGTGAGTGGGCTAGAAGAAACTGTACAGCATTATGAAATGGTTTTGGCAAAGCTCAAAATTATTTGTGCAGTTAATAAGCTCTCCATGGCTCCCTCCCTTGTTTCTTGATTCTGGGGAATACAGTGACTTTCTGATCACAACCTTGCACGTCTGTTCTTCTTGTGAAAAATCAAACAATTGCTTTGATAAGGAAATTAAAGTTATTTAGTTAGTGCTGAGGAAAGTTATTTCACACACCACTGATCACCTTAAAGTTCTATCTTTGGGCTTACAATACCATGATTTCAAAAATTACCAGCAAATGATAGTTGCCAGTTAAATGCAGGTTTGTGGTAAGCTTGTCTTTGTGACGCAATCTCATTTTACACTAAAGAATTTACGAGAATGTTTCTCCCATTGCTTATAAGCGTATCTATTAACATTTTCCCATTTAAGATACATATGGTTGATTCTTAAAGTGTCTTTTCCCATAATACTTTGAAAACACACTGGCAATGATAAAAGGAGTAGCTGTTGCTATCTCCATTCTCTTAACAATAACCTTTCCATCTGATCTGCATTTCTACCCTTGCTACAGAGGGCTAATTGAAAAGATATGCATCAAAAACACTTGCTTAAAAGAGGCATAGCCCTTTGTTTGGAGAGCAGGAATTGCTTATAATATTAACACTTCCTGTCTGGTAAATACTGTATTTTAAAAAATAAGCTACAATGTATAAAACCAAGGTCATTTCCCACAAAATGTTCATGTTCGTTGTGATTACAAAACACTGCATCTTGTAAAATATTTCCAGTTCTGTTTACTTGAGAAGTACCAATGCTTATTATAAAAGTGTCATGTCTCTTCGAATTGTAGAAGCCTAAAGCAGTATATTTCTTGTCTTATTTGGAAAATTAAGTTATAATTATTATTGTATTTAAGATTACGTTTTGACACAACACGTTACCATTGTGATTCTCAGACCCACACGAGAAGTTATAAAACAGGAGATTGTCTTCAAAAAAAAAAAAAAGCCACTATTTACAAAACAGGACCAGAAGTAAGGTCCCCACTTGGAAATCTGGTCTTGTACTAGGTACACCTTTTAAAGCATGTATATCATTGGGTATGGGTTTTTTCAAAGTCACTCACAATAAGCAAACCAGTCGGTCTTAAATACATTTTATACTTTCTTGCTCTATTGGTGTGCATTACTTAGCGATACAATTGGTACCTAAAAGTGCTAATCTCACTTTATTTACCGACTTCTGCTTTGACAAGTTACAATGAAAAAGACACAAGGGAACAGTTCCAGCAGAGAGGAATCCCCACAGGTATGAGGAACAGGGAGAGTGTATGTGCCGCTGGTAGGGGCATTTTCTCAGAGAAATGAAATTTCCAGTTGACCCATGTACCCAGGGCCTTCTCCAAAATGAGCCACATCCTCATCCATATTCATGAATTCGGCTCTGTTTCCCCTCATTTGTATGCACAAATCCTTCCCTGTCTTCATCCAGGTCAATGCTACAGTCGATGTGGTCGATAGGAATTCTACAGGGTCATGAGAAAAAGCAGCACCTTGTCCGCAAAAGTCCATGGAAGTTCGCTCCTTAACATGTTATTAATGCAAAACGCATGTCTTTAACAGCTTTCGCCTACAGAGTTCTGTGTACAGTCACCCAACCGGGTGATAACGAAAAGGAACACCAGGGCTTCGTATTCACAATTACATTCAGGAAAAGCCTTCCAAGAGTCTGTGAATATCCACCAGGGACTGTGCCTGTGGTTCACATGGCAGCCTTAGACTGCACGTCAGCTACAAAGAAACAGCTCTTTGCCATAGAGCATCGCTCTTCAAAAAGTTAGTATTGTCCAGTTCATGTAAATTTGTCTTGAAATACTTATCATGTTCATTAAAAAAAAAAAAAAAAAATACCACCCGAACAGTTCTGACTGGGAAAGACTCTGGAGATAAGAAAAGTCTTTCTAGTTTTAGGATCTCCCAGGTCTATCTTCCACATACCCTTTAAGTTTCCCTGAGGAAATGAATATTATTGACAGTATTTTGCTACTATTCTCAAGGTATTCTCTCCTATATGTACAGTTCTTGCCCCTTGCCTCTAAACATTCGCAGGTGAATGCCGCTCTCTTGTTTTCTGATGAAGTCTGATGAAGGAGGCCTGCAGCAGCGGTGAGGGCTACTTCAGAACCCAGGGCGGCTTTCAAAAGCGTGGCTTGGTGTGACACTGGCGACAGCCGACTTAGGCGCAGACGATCTTGAAATGGGATAGAGGGCATCTCAGTCTCAGAAATCCTTCGCACCATCCGTGTAACTATTTCTTTGAAAAGATGTTGGAAAGCCCAAGAACTGTAACCCCCATCACTACTGCAAGTGTCTGTCTGCAACACAGCTGTGACTGGACAAGGGACCATCTGATAAAGGGCACCTCGGTGCACAGAGCTGCTGACAGGCACTTCACCGCGGGGCGCGCACTCATTCAGGAGCCCACTGCCTTCTTCCTGAGCCTGGCGTTTACCAACCGGGCGAGGAACCTTTCTGGCAAGTAAGGCGGGAGGAAGTCCACGCCCACTGGAGATGTGCACGGGAGTCCTGCATCCCTGGTCAGAGCCGCTTCCCGTAAGGGAGCTCCCTCCTTGCTGCAGGCAGCCGCTCCTGGAGGGGCAACATGACAGCTCCCTCCAAGGTGTCCAGGGACAGTCACCACTGGCCGATCAGCATGAACAAGGTGAGTGGGAGCCAGATGTCCATAGGCCTCTCCTCTCGGGCCTCCAACCCACCCACTTGCTACCCGGGTGTCTTCTCCATCTTGTCACACCGCTGCCCATAAACTGGGTACACATCCTCTGGGAAGGACTAAGGCTTAAACCTACTGCCGGATGATGAATCCTCCTTGCTTCGCAGCTACCTGAAGAATGCCTGTCCATTACCGTGAAATGCCTTCTTGAGACAGAGATGGGAACTATTTTCTGAAGGAAGAAGTATCAAGGGAGAGAAAGGTCAAAAGGCTAGCGCACGCCTTATTTAGAAATACTTTGGGTCCAGAATCCATTGTATTGCCATTCCTTTTGCACAGACAAGTCTCAGAGATCCGTGGGATGGACGGAGCTCCAGTTAACCAGCCAGCATGCCGTGGGGCTGCCCTTTGCACCCATCCCCACCTCCCCCTGCCAAACGAAGACATAAAAGAACGTGATGGTATAAAATGAAGGTCAGGCTTAATTTGGCACTTCATTTAGTTCCAAAATATAACAAAATAGCTCTATGTCTTTTTTTTTTTTTTTTTTGTGATTTTGGCTTTTACAATCAGTGCTGTATATTGCAACTCATAGCTTTCTGTGTGGCTTGCAAGAAGTTAATCACTTTTTTCCCAAGGCCAGCCAGGTAATTTTGGTGGTTCTCCAGTTATTACATGCCTTGGTACAAAAAAAATGGATGTCGTTGTGTGCAGGAAGGGACTGAGGGTTCGTGCACCCTGGTGCCAGAGAAGAAGGTACACAGAGACCGGGGCCAGTAGGCAGAAAGGAGTCCCCACGTGGGCAGGAACGGCAGAAGGGTATGCGTGAAGAAGGCGTTAGAAAAGACAAGGGGTCCCAGGGAAGATGCATTCAGCAGTTCGCTTCTGCTTGTACCTGTGCACTGGCAAAAACCCAGGTAAGGACTGAGCTAGGCTCCTCCAGGCCAGAGCTCAGAGCCAATCATGCGCTGTTTCTCTGGGGCACGGCCCCAGACCCTCCCTCCTGGGCCGCTCCGCAGTGAAGACCTCTCCCTTCCTGGGTCCCAGAGTTCTGGGAAGTGGGGAGGATGGATTTAGCCCCTCATCACTGTAATGGTTTTGGATGAGTGACTTAATCCAAGGATCAGGGGCCACGGAGCTCTCGCGAAGAGAAAGACCTCTGCTCGGGGACTGCATCCCAGCCATCATCTCGGTACGCGGTGAACCCGCTTGAGTGGTAGCCCAGGCCTCCTGGACCAGGCCAGAGCGTCGTGTCACAGCAGAGGGTGCCTGTAGGTGAGACGAAAGGACTCCAGGGAGGAGAAAAGACACGCTGGGGTTGAGGATGCAACTACACTTCGGCCCTTTAAAAAAATGCCCTTTCCTGGCTGACCTCGTAAATACGAAAACACACATTATAGCTGGTGCTGTGGCTACTACTGATTGGTAATCATGAAATGAAACATGATTTTCAGTTACACATGAAATTAAAGGAAGCTCTTTTCCTGCTCTCTTGAACTACATGTTTTCAAGAGGAAAATAAACGAAGGAGGAGAACAGGCTCTCTTCTGAGGAATAAGGTTTAACAAGTCACGCGAGAGCTTCAAAAATAAAATTGCCAGAATCTATGCACGTACAGGCTGTGGATATTACACTGTGGAACCTTCTTCCATTTCCCTTGCTTAGAAAAGGAAAAGGAGTTCTGTTATTCCTAAGTGACTTCTTTCAACTCTTTAAAACAAACATGTATGTACAATCTCTAAACGTATATTAAACTCTCCTCTGTGCAATTTCACTGAACATTCCTATGGCTGATCCTCGGCTCCCCGTCCTGACACAGCGCATCCTATAAGGTGCTCTTACTCCTTTGCATAGGGATAGGAAAAGTAACTTCAGCAGGGCAATCGAGAGTAGGACAGATAGACAATGAGCTTGTATAGAGAACGTGACAACTACTCCCACACAACACTACCACCAAAACAAACAAACAAACACACAAACACACAAGGCTAGGAAACCTGCTAAACGCAACACAGTGCAAGCCCTGGTCCTACTGAATTGAGAGATTCCTATACCCACATGCATTTTCATTTTGGTGTTCCGTTCATTCCCCTCTGAGCACATTCCTAGTGAACGGAATATTTTTATAAGAAAAATAAAGTTCTGGACCTTCCATGTTCTCAGATCGCGTTTGTATTGTTCATTAACCCATCTCCCAGACACGCTAAAGCATAAAACCTGTAAAAGTGCACTCAGCATGGATGTCGGTTTGCTGACCTCACAGGTCTCTCTGAACAGAGGGGGATGCGCTGGGCTGTGCTCCGCTGTCTCCAGCAAACCTGCGGGGACAGTCAGGCTTCTCTACCCCTTCTGAAACCGGTCAGTGGTGGGGATTTGAGGGACAGCCCGACGACCCACTAACCTGGCAACGGCGCTGTCAGAGAAGCAGTGACAAACGGATGGGCGCTGCGGTTCGCATCGCATCCCTGATCAGAAGCCTCGAGGCTTACCCAGGTGGCTGCCGTGCCAGTCCTTGATGGAGCTGTGACAGGTAGAGAATGAGCTGAGCCGCCTCTCGGAGGAAGGGCTTCTTAGCAATCTGAGGAAGACTCCTAGATGTTCCCAACGTTATAGCGGGATGTCCTGAACTCAGCTTGGGGCTGAGGTCTGCTGGTGATCTCCTTTCGGGTTGACGCCATCCGAGGCCTCCAAGCTAATGGCTCTGCCATGCTTCGGTCTGGGGCCATTCTCCCCAACGCAACAAACAAACAAACAAGACACAGAAGAGACACTCGGAGCGCTGCGCCTTCCGGCAACGCGTCACGATGTGCACTGCTCCAAGAAGTCAAATGGAAAACAGGGAAAATACTATTCACAGCGAAAGCAAGTGTCGTTCTCTGTACAAATGCTACCGGATAACGCGTAGCTTTTTTTTTTTTTTTAATATGTCAAAAAATCTCAGAAATGGCATTATTCAGAAAGCTTATCAAAATATGCCTCCTTTCTAGGTAAAATGGGCTTTGTTGCTTCAATTGCTACAGAGGTCCACAGTTTGCAGACACAGCCATACAGCAAAAAAAAGCTGACTTTTCTTTTCGAGGAAAAAAAACCAGTTACAGCCGCTCTAGGCTGGATTCTCAGCAAGAGCAGTGGACGGCGGTGACCTTAGTTTTTTGCTGTAACTCCACCACGTTTCCTGGAAGTGCTTTTCCTGGGCTTCAAGTGGATTTTGTTCAGAAGCGAAAGCGCTTTCCCAGACCTGCAGCGGAAGGCGAGGGCAGCAGCGACCCGGGCGCCGGCGGCCCCTCAGTCAGTGAACCTCTGGCAGGCCTTCTTCCAGCGGCACGCGGTGCACCACATGTCACGGTTCTCCATGCCGTACACCTTCCGGCACTTTCTGCCTTCTCCCCTGGGCTTCCTGTAAGACAGAGGCGAACGTTTACTCCGGGCCACAGGTTCAACGGGCCTTCTATGGAGGCCTTGAATCGCTTGGAAGGGCAAGAAACAACGTGAAGAAACAGAGCAGAGGTTCTTACTAGGTTTGGACTTTAACGTGTTGGATGTCTTCACACCACAGCACTTAGCTATTACAATTCGCTACTACAACTCTTTTTTTTTTTTAAATGTTTTTTTTTATTTATTTCTAGGAGAGAGAGAGACAGCGTGAGCAGGGGAGGGTCAGAGAGACAGGGAGTCACAGACTGAAACAGGCTCCAGGCTCTGAGCTGGCAGTCAGCACAGAGCCCGACGCGGGGCTCGAACCCACTAACCGCGAGATCATGACCTAAGTGAAAGTCGGTCGCTTAACCGACTAAGCCACCCAGGCGCCCCTACAACTCTTAAAACAGTATTTTGTTAACTTCAGAGAGAGAGAGAGAGAGAGAGTATGTGCAGGCAGGGTAGAGGGCCAGAGGGAGAGAGAGAGAATCTCAAGCAGGCTCCACGCTCAGCTTGGAGGAGCCCAATGTGGGGCTCAGTCCCACGAGTCTGGGATCATGACCTGACCTGAAATCAAGAGTCGGACGCTTAACTGACTGAGTCCCCCAGGCGCCCACAATTTGCTACTATAACTCTTAAGCTTCTACTTGTCCATTTGTGGCCATGTCCACTGGCCATCTTCATAAAATTGAATGAAGCAAGTAAATATAAAAGTTTTCTTCTTTTATGTTTTAAATATGTACTTTTAGGTGCTCTCTTGTTTTTCAGATTTCTAGCATTCTGGTTAAAGAACTCTTGAGGAGTTTCTCCTTGATCTGTGTATTAAAAACTATACATCATAGTTCTCTTAACACAGAGGTTAATGCAACTATGGCTTTAATAGACCCAGTAATTACCGTTACCTCTTCTGCGAGAAAACTTATGGCAACCATTACCACCCCTTCCCCCAAAACAACAAATCTTCATGAATAACTGCTGGGTGGGGAAAGCCAAGGGCACAAAGGAGAGGGTGTTTTGTCCATTCCGGGGAAATTTTATGGAGTATCATATCTCTGGCTTCTCTCTTCCCTGCTGTTCTTCTGTTTCTCAGCGAATTCCCTTGAGATGAGGAGTGTGGAGCTTCGAGCAGTCATACCTCAGGCTGGCCGTCCCTCTGGGTGGGGAGGACAAGACCGTGTGAGTGTGCTGTCTCTGCTCTCCTGTGCCCACCGGATGATTATGCGTTGGCGACACCTGGTAAGTACAAGGAAAACAAAGTTGATGGGCAGGTTCTCCTCACTGTCCACGGGCAGTGGTATCTGACTATCAGCCACGGAGATGAAGTGCTTTCTTCACAGAGACACACGTTAAAGGTGAATTTAAATGCCTCCCCAAACAGGAAAACCTTGGCAACAACGAATACTTCAAAAATCTTCACCACTTCATGCGTGCATTCCAAGCTGCCCATAGTAACATATTTTCACTTGAATAACATTCCAAACCTTAAAGTATAGTCTCATCTATTTTAAGCCTCACGATCTACCTTTGAAAACAGACAAATCACTAGAGAGGTGAAGAGAGTTACTGCAAATTATCAGGCTAGTCAATGGGAATAGCACAACGGGGACCTCGGCCTCCCGTTTGGTTTATGAGATCATTCACAGCCCCTACATAAAGGACTTCTTGCATGAGACACCCACACAGCAGACTGTGGGATCCAAACAGGAAGAAAGGCTAGAAGCAAAGAGCCCAACCAAGTCGAGAACAGAAGTCACCCATGAAATACTTCCTGAGCACTCGCCAGGTGCCAGGTTCCCTGACCATATCTTTCATTTTCACAACTGCCCCACGGGGTGGGTACTATGCTTGTTCCCACTTTACAGATGAGGAAACCGAGGCATAGGGAGGTTAAATAACTTGGCCAAGGTCATGGAACTTGTAATGGCAGGGCCAGCGCTGTGCTGAGCTCTACCTGATGCCAGAACTTGTGTTTTTTTTTTTTCACAAACAGTTTATTGTCAAATTGGTTTCCATATAACACCCAGTGCTCATCCCCACAAGTGCCCTCCTCCATGCCCATCCCCCCCTCCCCCCCACATCCATCAGTCCTCAGTTCCAGAACTTGTGTTTAACCCCATCACACCTCTGCCTCTCAGTCACAGTAGCAGGAGAGCCTCTTGTTCTGGATTTCTCTTGCATTTCTTACCCATCCCTCTGCATCACCTGCTCTCATAATGCTAAAGATCTTCCCAGCATTTGGGATTCTCAACAGCTACAAAAAATGAATTTTTTTTAAAGAAAAGCTAAATGGTATTTCAAGTAAATACATGACATTGCCATATACAGAAGTGCAGACGTTTAATTTAATTTAGAAACTTAGAAACTCTAATTTAGAAACTCTAGAAGTCAACATGGCCACAGAAGTACCATGACCGACTGACAGTCATGGGAACATCCCTAAAGCATCCTTATAGGATTGAACTTCTCTAGTACAGATATGAGCACTTTTTATTTCCTTTCAATTCAAAGGAATATACATCAGTGTTATTTTTCTAGACATTAATTTACAAAATAAACAGGTGAGTAAAAACCTAACATTTTAAACCATTATTGCCATGATTCTGAATTATTCTATACCACTGGTCTTTACAATTTTGCTAAGGCTGAGTAGGAGTGAGAGCCAGAAGTGAGTTAACACACATATATTTCTTTTTAAATAAAAGCGCTGAGGTTCAGCATATGCATTTGATGTAGACAGATATGGAGGGCTTCCCAGATGCTGAGTCTCCCCCCAATCCTACCCCACATCCCATCCCTGACCAGAGTGAGTAACAGCAGACCAGAGGGAGTGAAGGCTTCAGATGTTCATAGCCACCACAATGATCTAGAATGTGCTCATATGCATTGTTTTAAATGGTCAAGACAATTTTAAAAATTAAAAATTACTGTAGAATTCATAGTATCTGAAGAATACCACCTTATTAGTGAGAACTAGGAGAAGTTTAGTTGACGCGACATCAGCTGGGGAATAACATGGAAGGTTCTAGATTGTGCAGATTTGCCATACCCCTGTTGTGTGGGGTGAGGTGAGATGAGAGGTGCTCTTCATTCATCAGGTATTTATGAAGTACTTACTATGCACCAGGCACCGTTCTGGATCCTGGGTACATAGCTGTGAACAATACCGAGTTTCTGCCCTCACAGAGCGTACATTCTAGTGGGGGACAAACAAGAAATACGGACAGATAAGATCATTTTAGTGATGAGTGCCTGAAGAAAATAAAATAGGCCAATAGGCAAAGCGTCATCAAGGGAGAGGACATTTATTTATTTTGGGTGGTGAGGGAGGCCCCTGAGGGGTTGCCTTTCCCCCCCAGGGCACTCTGGAGAAAAGGGGGACAGTGGCACAGGCCTCCAGCTGCAGAATGTCAGTGGTGCCAGAAGACACATGGTGTGGAAGTTGGGGGTGAGAGGGTACGAGGTATGCTTCCTGGCTGGGATGGACGAATCTGAGGTGACTGTCATTTTTTTCTTTTTTTCTTTTTATTATCTGTTTTTGAGAGAGAGAGAGAGACACAGAGAGAGAGAGAGAGAGAGAGAGAATCCCAGGCAGGCTCTGCACTGTCAGCGCAGAGTCCAACACAGGGCTCCAACTCAGGAACCACATCAGGACCTGAGCTGAAGTCGGACGCCTCACCGACTTTGCCACGTAGGCATCCCTGAGTTGAACATCATTCCAAGTACCAGAGAAGCCACCGGAGAATTTTAAGAGAGACATCTGATTAATACTTTAAAAAGATCCCTTGGGCTCCCTTGCGAGTGAACTGGAGACGGTCTGGAGGGGAGCCCTGCAGTCTATTTAAGAGGCTTTCACAGTATTTGAGGGGAAAGATGTACTGGCAATTTAGATGAGGGTGCGGCAGTGGTGCTGAGAAGTGGCTGGATTCATGGCAGGATCAGACAGAGTCTGGGACTCGATGAAGGACGGGGAAAAAGGGAGCACAAATCTTTAGAAGAATCAGGGATGCATCAGGAGGAGTCAAGGGTGAGTCCTAGGTGCGGGCCTGAGCAGCCACAGGGACGGTGGGCCACTTACAGAAACGGGAAGACTGGCGCCGTGGTTGTTTGAGGAGGGAGTGCGGTCCAGGCGTTTGAAGATTCCAAGTTTGAGGAATACAGACCGACTGCAGGACTAACCCCTCTCTAGTGAATGGCTTTCTTAACTCGGGAGTTCTGGGCGTGCGTGTATCGTCCTGTCCAGCCGCGACGACACAGGAGACGGCAGGACCCACGTCACACATTGGCGCGTGGGTGCGTCCTGTGTGAGGATCAATATGGTCTACCTTGTGGGCTTTCCTTGACACTTTTGATAGCAAGACAATCATGGTTTAGCTTTTTATTTTGGGGGGGGGCTGTGGGTGGGGAAGACGTGGTGGCTGGTGCAGGGAGCTAACATGCATTGAGCGCTCGCCAATGCGAAAGGCAGGCTACTGGGTGATTTATGATTTCTTTTAATTCTCACAAAACCCCTGCAAGGGAGCGCTGTTATCTGAATTTTGTAGATAAGATACTTTAGACTTGGAGCAGGGAGGTGGCCTGTGTAGCATCCCAGAGTTATAAGGAGCAGTGGTAGTAATTTACCGAGCGCTTGTTAAACTAAGTGCCCTTGAGTGCTATCCACTTTCATCTCCACAGTGACCCCAGGATAAGTAGTATCACCATCGTTTCCACTTTCTCAGTGAGGAAGTGGAGTCCTGAAGTAAGCTGCCACACAGTTCGTGGGGCTGGGGCCAGCGCCAGACCACAGGCTCTCTCCTACCGGCAGACGACGGAGCGAGTTCTGTCCACTGCTCTTTCCATTCTGCCATCTTGCCATGTAGCCGATGCAAGTGTGGTATGCACAGAGATAAAGCCCCGCACAGCATTATTTTGGTTTTCTCTCCCAGTGGTCTCCACTTGTCAAATCTTTATCACTTTTATATCTTAATCATTCTTTTTAAAAAAATTTTTTTTACATTTATTTACTTTTGAGAGACAGAGTAAGACAGAGCACAAGTGGAGGAGGGGCAGAGAGAGAAGGAGATACAGAATCTGAAGCAGCTCTAGGCTCTGAGCAAGTGTTCGGCACAGAGCCCGACGTGGGGCTCAAACCCACAAACCGTGAGATGATGACCTGAGCCAAAGTCAGACACTTAACCGACTGAGCCACCCAGGTTCCCCAATCATTTCTAAGTTCTATTTTGGGGCATGTTATAAAGTATATGATATACTTGGAGAGAACTCTATGGTATTTTTCTAAATAAGAATAAGTGACGAAGTAAGTAAATTTTTTTCAAAAATATTATAATCTCCATTTTTTTTTTTTCAGAGAACAGTTTTTCTTTGGTCCTTAAGGACTGAGCTCCTCCCACGGGCTTCGGTGGAGGTCGTGGGGACAGCATTTGTGGGTCTAAATCGGGGCAGGGGTGTTTGGTCCTTCTGTGCGTCACACGAGCTGAGGACTCCCAGCCAGGCTACCTTGCTGTGAATGACACATCTCACACAGTAATGTGGTTTCACACACAGCTTGGGAAGCATGGACGACTCTATATGCCTTAATCTTTCTGCTGATTAGGTGTGATTTCAGAACAGTTTAAAGAACTTCGGTCTGCAGAAATCATGGCTAATTTCTCTCACATGTTCAGTGCGTATGTGTTATATAGGTCAATCCCAAGGAGGGAGAATTCACTTCCTCTGGCTTCTGTTTCACAGCAATGAGACACGTCACAGGCAGCAATGACAGTGAGTGCTCCACACTGTTAGCCAGTGCCAGGCACTGTGCTCAACAACACAACTCTATGAGGTAGATTACAGTTGAGAACATTGCCTAAGAAAGGTCATGTGACTGGCTGGAGGTCACAGTTTGTAAATGCCAGGGTCAGGCTTTGCATCTGAGCCTCATACCAGAGCAGTCATAAGAATGCTGTGTCCCTCTGTAAACATGTGGGGAAAATTTCTTCTTTGTGATTTTCTATCTCTCAGATGGAAAAAAAGCCCACACTGTTGTCTTGGTTGTAACCTCTTATAACACACTATTCTGATTCCTCCATCAAGGTGTTAAAAAAAAAAAATCCAGTTCAATGTCTAACAATTAAGCACTGCTATTTTACCTTCTAGGACCCTCCTTCCAGCCTGAAGCCGCCAGGAATGGGCTTTGGAGATCAGGTTTATTAGCTCTCGCTTGCCTGGGCTTGTCACAGACTGCATGCTTGTGCCCTGCGTGCCCCCCACCCCCATCATATGTGGAAGCTCTAATCCTTAGTGTGGTTATATTTGGATAGGAGCCTTTAAGGAATTAATTAAGGGTAAATAAGGTCAAAAGGCTGGGACCCTGACCCAATAGGATTAGTGTCTTTATAAGAAGAGCTACCAGAGGGCTCTCTGTCTGCCCCACCCCCTGCCCCACCGACAGAAAAGGCCTGGTAAGGACACAGTGAGAAGGTGGCCCTCTATAAGCCACAAAGAGCTCTCACGGGGCGCTGAAGTAGCCAGCCCCTTGATCTGGGACTTCTAGCCTCCAGAGTTGTGAAAAAATACACTTTGGTGGTTTAAAGTGATCCAGTCTATGGTGGTCTGTTATGACAGTACAAGCAGACTCATACAGGTGCCAAAACCTCTCAGTTTTCTGCCATGAAAAGACAGAGAAAAGAATGTAGATAATTAGAAGATAGGATGGGGTCATTTGGGAAAAACAGCTCAAAGAATGCTGTAATTAATGAGGGTCTTCTCCCTACCCGCGTGTCTACAGCCTTCGGCTAGAAAAGACTGAACCCCCAGTTCCATTTGTAAATGCGCAGAACAGCCTCCTCCACGACACACCTCTGGGAAGAGGTCTTACCCAGGGAACTTATTAAAGCCCGATGTTCAAGAAATCTAGTGTAGGCAAATGAATAAATAAAATCCTGCAAACCTTGGGATTTGTCAGAAGGAGATTATTTCCATTCTCTAGGAAGCATATAAAAGCAGCGCCCCCACCCCCCCAATACCAGATCTCTAAGATGTGGGGAAAAAATCAAACCTTAAATGGGGTTGACGACCTTAGGGCATTTGTTTCGGAGTACAAAGAGAAATGTGTTCTTTAAAGAGCATTTCATAAAACGGAGGCTGCTGTGTTCTTCAGTTTGGATATGGTTGAGGCCATCACTAATACTAATTCATTATGATTTAAAATGTTTAGAGCTCCTGTCTGAAGCCCTTACTACATTAATTTAGAAGGTAGGAGTTCACGTGCTCTTTGGTTCATCCTGGCTCCCAGTCTTCTAGGGACGGGCTAACGTACCTGGAGGATCCGGGGACAGGTGCCGGCGCCTAGCCAGTGGGCGTGTGCCAGTACAGTGTCTGTGTGGTGTGCAGTTTTAAGATCCAGCCTTCAGTCGAAGGAGGCAAACAGTATGCACCCACTTTTTAAAATGTTTTTTTTGTGTGTGTTTAAAAAACGTATTATTTATTTTTGAGGGAGAGAGAGAGAATAGTGGAGGGACAGAGAGGGAGGGAGACAGAGAATCCCAAGCAGGCTCTGCGTTGTCAGCGCAGAGCCTGATGTGGGGCTCAAACCCACTAGCTATGAGACGGCGACCCAAGCCGAAATCGAGTCAGAGGCTCAGCCGACTGAGCCACCGAGGCGCCCTGCACCCACTTTTTTTTAAAAAAAGTATTGATAGATAATTTAGCCACATAAAGAACATTTTGAATAGTGAGCCTTCTTTCAAGGGTAAAACAAAGCCTTGGAAAATACCATCCTCTTCCTGTATCTTTAAGTTTTTTTTAATGTTTATTCATTTTTGAGAGAGAGAGAGAGACAGAGTGCAAGCGGGGGATGGACAGCGAGAGAGGGAGACAGAATCTGAAGCAGGCTCCAGGCTCTGAGCTGTCAACACAGAGCCCTCTGCGAGGCTTAAACCCACAAACCTCGAGATCATGACCTGAGCCAAAGTCAGATGCCCAACCGTCCAACAGACTGAGTCACCCAGGCGCCCCACCCATATCTTTATTTTTAAATAGGAATGGCTGCTAAGACAAGTCTAAAGGGTTGGCTGAAACATTACTCAACCAGATAGATTGAGACTTCTCCGGTGAAAGAATAAATTAGAATCTAAATTAGGATTTGAGTGGGATACCTAGTTAACCTAGCCACCCTATATGCTTCCCTTCAAATTTCTTGTCTAGAATGTCCTTGGCAACCAATGAAATTAGGGACTCTGAAAAATCTAGGGCATCGAGATGAGGGTAGAGATATACACCGTGTTCACAGCAGAGAAGATTTCACTGCTGGAGGACAAACAGTAGAAGGTATCCTGGCTGGTATCTTACTGTGTAAGACATTTAGGAACTCTGGAGGGCATGTAGCTAGTAAAAACCCACTCAGACTGATTTCTCTACTATTTCAGAAGGAGATGATTTAATTAACAGAGCAAAGGCAAAGAAATTCCGGTTTTTTTGGTCACAGAGCATGTGGGCCGTTTCACCCACATGCGACACTTGTTTGTACACCAGGTGGGCAGTATGGTGTGTACTCTTGAAAATTCTTCTCAAATCACAGACAGGAATTTACAGGATTCAGAACAGTGGGTTTCTATTATTCTGTACTTATAGCTGCCTTTCTAGGTTAGAAGGGTTGTCTCAATTGTGGTATCGAGAACCACTCTGGGTCTTTTTTTGTCTACCAAAAAAAAAAAAAAAAAGTCCCCCAAATGACTGATTGCTAACCTCTGACACCCTCTTCAGTAGATCACTGTTCTTAACAAGAGCAAGACTGATACATACACGTTTTCTTCTCATGTCTACAGCAAGATCCTTCGTTGCTTTCTTGCTCTTTCAGAGTGGCAAACGCTTACTACTATTAGGTGAGACAGGCGACTTTCATAGTTACTCCAGATCCTCGATTATTATTTAAAAAATCAAATTTCAGGAGTATTTTATGGAATCCACAAATGCCCAAATTGCTGCCAACAGGATGCTTTTTATTGTTGATTATTCTCCTAGAGAATTTAATAAATATTCATTGACAGAGCACGGCATAACTGACTGAGCCGCTTTCATTTTTATCAGCCCGGTAGGAGGCCTTAGAATTTTCTGGAAACCTCTGGGAGCTGCCAGTGGTTGACAATAAGAAGCTTTTGTGAGGTCCTTGGAGAGAGGGGTGGAGAGGTGAGAATAAGGTTAATATCTGTTATCATAAGCCACTTTGTGAGCCTTATGAGGAGTTTTAAACCACTGAGGGCATCAATGGTGTGTAGGTCTGTGGACAGACTGTGATAAACTATAAAAGACCCGATATATTTTTAAACGAATGGTTAGGAATCAAGTTAGCTCATAGTTTATCAGGCAGCCGTCATTTCATATGTCAGATCAATTCTTATATACTACTAAACTCTGACTGCATAATTCAGCACTTGCGTATTTTCAGAGTATACATCAGCATGGGTTATTCAATCTTTGGAAGAAAAAAATTATTTCAATTTATGATATTTTCAAAATTTTAAAAATGGCATACCCACAAACAATAATTTCAAAGTCATACGTTTTTTTAAAGTGACTCATAATGATAAATATTATTAACTACAGGGTCTTTTTCTTTCATTATATTCAGCCTCTGAGTTCAGCTATTGATACTGCAGAGCCTTTCAGAAACAGACAACTGCACCACCAACACAAAAAGTCTTGATATATTTCTAACAGTTGCTGATCAACAGCTGCGAGTCTCTCCTAGTTTTCTAAAATGTCAGTCATCACACCTTTTTCACAGAGAAGTTGGGCTGGTCTGGGAGGTGAAATACATTGCTGAGGAGTTTACAAATCTCAGTTAAGAAATAGACTACTTCTTGGGAATACAAACTGGTGCAGACACTCTGGAAAACACTATGAAGGTACCTCAAAAAATTAAAAATAGAACTCCCCTACACCCAGCAATTGCACTACTAGGTATTTATCCAAGGGATAAAGGTGTGCTGTTTCGAAGGGACACAGCATTGCACCCCAATGTTTACGGCAGCACTATCGACAACAGCCAAAATATGGAAAGAACACAAATGTCCATCAATGGATGAATGGATAAAAAAGATGTGTATATATGTGTGTATATACACACATACATACACAATGGAGTTATTACTCGGCAATCAAAAGGAATGAAATCTTGCCATTTGCAACTACATGGATGGAACTGGAGGGTATTAATCTAAGGAAAATTAGTCAGTCAGAGAAAGACAAATATCATATGACTTCACTCATATGAGGATGTTAAGATACAAAACAGATGAACATAAGGGAAGGGAAGCAAAAACAATATAAAAACGGGGAGGGGGACAAAAACATAAGAGACGCTTAAATATGGAGAACAAACAGAGGGTTACTGGAGGGGTTGTGGGAGGGGCTAAATGGGGTGCTAAATGGGTGAGGGGCATTAAGGAATCTACTCCTGAAATCGTGTTGCAACACGTGCTAACTAACTTGGATGTAAATTATAAAAAATAAATAAATGATAGAAAATAAAAAAAAAAAGAGAGTACCTCTGGCATTCTGAGTTTTGCCTTTTTCTAGCGTGTTTTGACAATCTGTTCTCCAAATTTATGTTCATCTTTGACCAGGTCTCTGGCTTTTTGTTTTTCTACTTACTGGAATGCCTGTGAAGGTAACTGGAGGAGACTGCCAAGAAATGCTGAAGCTGCTGCCGTTGGGGGTGAACTTGGCCGACCCTGGAATGGTCACGGGGGGTGTGGCCTGTTACACAGAAAACAGAGCATTGTGTTGAAAGAACATTTTCCCTCAGAGTCTTAAGCCATCATTGCCTAGGTAGGGCCTCAAAAATGATTTCAGCTGTGTTAACAACTTAGACTAAATATCCAACAAGAGATTAGACATAGTCAAAGAGAATAGTTAGAAATCAACTTTTTATGTGTCTTTAGCAATCTAAGGAATAAAAAGTAAGTTTCTGATGATTTCTGAAGAGAGACTTTATTATACACACATATACCTATTTTAGGACATATACCTATTTTTGTGAAAAACCCCATGGCTTGCTATCCAGTTGGGAAACAGTTTTATACAGTGATGCTGTGTGCGTAAATTGGTGCAACATTTCGGGAGGGTAATTTTTAAATTTTTATGAGTATGTTTACTGCAGAACTATGTATTATGCAAAAAACTGGAAATGTAAACGTCCAATAATAAGGAAGGGGGTAAGTAAATCGCAATATACCCGCAGAGCCTGGTGTTACTGACGAATACTCACTGGCATGAGAAAATGCTCATTCTGTATTAAATGGCAAAAACAAAGCACAATAGAAACAGTGCTACAATAAATTCCTTTTTTAAAAAAACGAGTATACATATACACACAGAACACAAGGAACGCACTGAAGGACGTATAAAAGTATTAACCAAGGGCCTTTCTTCTTGTTGAGATTAGGGGATGAATTTTATTTGCTTGTGTTTTCAATACTTTCTACGCTGAACACTTCTAATGTCTGTAAACAGTAAAACACCAATACTGTGAATCAGTGGTTTGGGAAGGACCTTTCAGATCACTGACTGCATGTTCCTACTGAGCAAAATGGTTTTAGTTGATTCAAGCCCATGATCTCGAGCCCGTGTTTCTAAATGGAGCACTGACAGACAAGAACAAAGAAATTAATTATTCTCTTTGACCAACATAACAAGAGTCAGGAGTGAAATTTATTGCCTCAACTCCTTTAATAATTAGCTCTATTTCATTGCTCTTGAGTGTAAGTCTACTACATAAGTGTCTGAAATCTTCCTCTGCAGCTTTAGTTTTTCTAATTATAAATACAGGCAGTGGCCGTGGTTTGGTAACTGGCACCACTGGAAAATGTCTTGGCAACACAGAGCAAGAGCCATAAGCTGTTCGCCTTAGATCCTCTGACTCAATAATGAGTCTTCTGGAAATTCAGAAGGGAGAAAGAAAAGTACTGGCACAGACGTTTCACAGTCCAGTTACTAATGATAGTGGAGAAAGTGGAGAGACCAAAAAGTAGATGCCTAACAATAAGAGAACAACTAAAACAATTTGGTGCTTCGATTTAATCGAATACTCTTCAGTTATATGGAAACTGCTTATAAAACAAGGGTAGGAGAACACAATTAACAAGTACAGATGGGAGATTTTTTAAAAATGTTGCATAAAGCAGTTGAGAATTATGGAAAAGATGTTTTCTTAAAAAGCTGAATATTCGGAAATGTCATTAAAACAAATCAATGTTTCTTATTTTATTTTTTTAACGTTTATTTATTTTGGAGAGACAGAGCATGAGCAGGGGAGGGGCAGATTCACAGAATCTGAAGCAGGCTCCAGGCTCGGAGCTGTCAGCACAGAGCCCGACACAGGGTTCGAACCATGAACCACGAGATCATGACCTGAGCTGAAGTTGGACACTTAACCCACTGAGCCACCCAGATGCCCCAAGGATTTACATTTCCAACAAGTTCCCAGGTGATGCTGACACTGTTGATTTGGGGAACACCGATAATCACTGCCCTGATCTGTGAGAGTTCATTACCAATTCAGAAGGCAGGGCATGAAATCCCAGATCCGGGGAGCAGGACAATTCTGCCATTGTGACAAAGCTTTTCAGTGCTCACCTTTACATTTGTCTATTTATTTTTGTGTAACAGATCGTGTGCCAGCCACGCTTCGGAGGGCTTTACAATATTAAGGATGCTATCCTTATGAACAACCTCTAAGGGACTGGCTCTTCAGTCAGTATCGGGGAATCCAAGAATTCATAGGGGCCCATCTGGGTGAGATCTGGGCTTTCGAAGGAGAAGACAGAACAAACTCAGCTACCGGGCTCCGTGTGTGATGCTGTTTCTCTACCGGGTTACTCTTTCCTCACAGGTCAGAACACTACTGCTTTTGGTCAGGGGTCAAAGTGATTACTCTCACAGTCCTTTGCAAGTCACCTGGTAAGCATGGTCGGCGTGCACGAGGTAGAGGGTGGTGGGAGCTGAGCGGCTCAAGGGTGTCATCAGTTTCGTCTCAGTTTTGGCACAAGGAGCTTCCGTTCGGCTTGAATCTGGGATGGGGAAAGTAGGCGGCGAAGCCAGGGGCTGAGAAGGTGAGACGGGGGCCAGGCTGCTCAGTCCGTCTGCCACGGAGTCTGTGTTGAGCTTGATCTCAGTATAGTAGAAGTCCTCTTCTCCATCACTGTAGTCGGAGTCCCCAACGCGTCTAGAGTGAAGGAGACAAGATTACACAAACCCCGTTTGCTTTCTTGCCTTGACATCTTGCACATGCTGTTCCCTCTGTCTTGTCTGCCTGGCAAACTCTGACTCCACTTCCAGGGAGGCCTTCTTGACCTCTTAAAACAATTCAATCAATCAATCAATCAATCAAATTATTCAACAACAATTTATTGAGAATCTATTATGTCCAGGCACTTTTCTAGGGTCTCCTGATACCAAGGTGAACAAAGCACGGGCTATGACCCGTTGGAACTTACATTCTAGTGGGAGAGGCAGACACGAACCCCAGAGGGAAATGCAAATTGACTATATCAGGTAGTGATAAATCCAGAAAGAAAAATTAAGCAGATTTAGTGCCCTGTAGCAGGGTAACTGATACGGGGAAGGCATTATTTTAAAGAGAGTGTTTGAAGGAAGTCCCTCTGAAGGGTGACATTTGAGCAGGGACCTGAGTGACGTGAGGGAGAAAGCCTCGCCAGAAGGAGTGGGAAGATCACGCAGTGAAGAGCAGCACGCGGCCCCGGGGTGGGCAGGTTCACAGGTCTCCACAAAGGGCAGGGAGGCCAGCCCAGTGGCTGGTGCTCTGGGCACCGGGGACAGTGAACAAAGGCAGGGTCAAGTTCGCATAGGGCTGTGTAGGCCATGGAATGGCTCTGCATTTTATTCTCGGTGTGGCCGAAGTCTGGGATGGCAGGAGGAGAGGAGGCTGTGAGAAACCTAAGTCACTTTTTAAAAAGATCACTCTAGCTGAGGCACCTGGGTGGCTCAGTCCCTTAAGCATCCGATTTCACCTCAGGTCATGATCTCACGGTTGGTGAGTTTGAGTTTGAGGCCGCTTGGTGAGGTCCACGTAGGGCTGTCCGCTAGAGAGCCCGCTTTGGATCCTCTGTCTCCCTCTCTCTCTCTGCCCCTCCTCTGCTCACTTCTCCCCACCCCCAATAATAAATAAACATTTTAAAAAAGGATCACTTAGGCTAACGTATGGAGAATAGTGGACAGAGGGCAAGGGCAGGAGGCCAGAGAGGAGGCTGTTCTCGCTTTGCAGTGTCTGGAGACCGGGTGGTGATGGAAGTGACCAGAAGTCAAATTGGGTTTGTTGAAGGTTAGGCATCAGGACTTAACTCCTAACTGCTAGATCCTCGATGCTCCCTTTGAAGTGTATTCATTCTGTTTAATTCACTTTATTTCATTATTTGACACATTTCTCTAATCTTTTTAAACCCTCGTCACCTCCCTAACACCGTGATTTCGTTCTCCACGCATAGCGACGTATCTGTCATAGAGTAGGTGTCTACTCAGTGTTGAAGGGATGAAGCTGATGTTGTAGCACAGAGATCATGAGGACGAATCCTGGCATCAAGTTTCCTAGGTTCAAATCCCAACACCCTCTAGCTGTGCCTGGGATTCAGGCAGCCTTCATGGATACTGATAAGATGGGGATAATCACAGTGCCTCTTACTGAGAGGTTTAAGCAAATAAATATACAGGGTGCAGAAGTGTAAGTACTAAGTGCTTATTAAATTAAAGTAACGCTGATGTTAAAAGGCTTCAATTTTTACGATCAGCCAGAAAAGTATCTTCTTGGTGCTTTCAGAGTTCTCCCCGAGACACGGGAAACTGTACTCTTCCACAGAAAGTTATGAGTAAAACGAAATAACTGTCCATAACCTTAGACAAGACTTATTCGATTTGTCAATTTCTAAAGAAGTGGTGTACACCCAGCAACCTGGTTTTATAGGACGGCCTCTGTTTACCTCCCTTCTAAGAGGTATCCCCAAATTTCTAGAACATATCTACCAGCAGTAGATCACTGACTTGGAATCAACTTTTTCCCCCACTTACAAGCCCTATACAGAACCTAAAATAAAAAGCTGTCCCTCGCCTTGGCCTCTCTGCTTGGTCAAATCAGCGGCTTCCCTCAGCCTTGCCCCATTTCCCCTGAGCTCTCAGGCTGAGGCGTCCGGGGAGGAATCTGTATTCTACCAGGTCTGGCAGGGCTTGGCTTTCTGACAAGCATACCATTAAAGACCCCAGAGAGTGGGCCCAAGAATGTGTGCCTGTTCTATTCCTGTCCCCGCTTCCTTTCCAGTAAAGGGCAGGCCAAGTTGCTACTGGCTGCTGAGCGCTACTAATAGACACATGGGCCTGGGGGAAATTGTGTGTCCCACGTGGGGATAAATCAAGATCAGCCCCTGGTGTGCAAGAGCGGAGTGCGGTTTAAGAGAAAAACACCATACTTCTTCAACTCCTCGTGTGCACTGTGGCAATACCGGATGCGATCTATGTTTTGGGGGGGCTGTGGTATGCTCCCCTCCCTCCCTGCCAGCCAACACTCATTAGAACTATTCTATCATCCTACATCCTAACTGAGCTCCTGGATTAAGGCAAAGGTGATTTCCCTCTCCCAGGCCAGGCGGGAGGTTGGGCTCAGGCCTTGGAGTCCTGCTAACCCGGGCCCTTTCCTGTGCAGCAGCTGGTGGGGTGGTGAATCCTCATTCACCAAGGCAATTTTNGTCGGACGCTTAACCGACTAAGCCACCCAGGCGCCCCTCACCAAGGCAATTTTAAAAGCACAGAGTAAAAACGGAATCCTAGGGAAGCAAGTACAGTGGCTGCATTCTGAATTTTACCTACCATGAGAGCAGCCCTGGGAGCTCAACGAGAAATCGTGAGATGCCACTCACAGTCTATAAATACATATACATGGCGTGTGCTGCTGCGAGGTACATGAATTGAATTGGATTCAATTTTCTGGGCAGATGGACTTTAAAACAAATACCCTAGCTCCTGATTATAGCTTTGGGAAGTTTCTTCCTAAACCTTTAAATAACTCTGAGCTATTTACATCAGGACTTGTCCTGACAATGAGGTTTGAGGGGAGACACTGCAGAATTTCCTTCCCAGGGGCTTCAGCAACAGGAACGAGGGCCTTCTGCCCTGCAATGTTTCGGTGCGGTATTTCTTGGAGGGCGAAGCCCCTCTGGTGATGGGGAGCAGAAGCCTGGCCTTGCTGCGCTACACACGCGGTGCTTGGTGACTTTCTGTGCGCTGTGCCCTGGAAGGGCGTGGCTGTGTCCCCGGACAGCAGCACTGGGGGCGTGTGCCAGCTCCCTGCCTCTCACCACGGTCATTGCAGAAGCCCGCCTGCACAGATCAGCACAATCACCTCCGAACCCATTTTTGTTTTCTTTTTATACCACTTTTTTAAATGGATGATGCATTCCCTAAATTTATCCCTTGTTGGGCAGAGTGACTGTAGTGTTTATTTCTCAGCACTCATCTTGTTGAAAGGACGTCTTTGTCCAAGCACTTGGGGACTTGGTCATGCGTTTTGATTTGCGTTGTGCACACTGATATGACTTACAGCCTCCCAAGGTCCCTTCTAAGTCTGAGGTCCTTGAGCAGGAAAGACCCAGAGAGTAAAGGATCAGACTGCTGAATGCCCACTGTCCCTCTGGTGTGGCTCCTAATCACTGCTGTTGGAAACTTTGTGTTCTCTTTCCTTAGAAAGGTTTTTCTATAACACAAAGAAATGCATAGATTGCACAAATAAAGGGCTTATTTGAAAATGAAGGAGCCAAAGCCATCAGGCATCATGAGAATAGAAACCACAGTGCTGACTGACACAGTGGTTCTCAACCCTTTTTAGGATACATACAGATACATATATATGCTTTTGAGGCTCAAAGTCACCAATCCTCTCCACTGGAAAAAAAGTGCACATTTGATTTGACAGTTTCAGGGGGCCCAAGGAACCTACCTTACCCTAGTGGTTTATACTTTATAAATAACTCTCGGGTACATTTTATTTTTGGACCCTTACCCATGACCTTGCTGGGCTGATATTACTATTAGCCTCATTTTCAGACGGAACTGAGGCTCTGAGCAGTGACTTGCCTAATATCACTTAGTAAGTAAATTAGAGAGGGCTCTGCAGGTTCAAATCCACGTGCTTTCCACCGTGCCACGTTGGCCTGTGTTATCTGAGTGGCCCTCTCCACAGTGATTAGAAGACCAAGCAAGCCCAGTCTCTATTCCTGTACGGAGAACTTTTAAGGCATAGTGTGGTATACAATTTGCATGCAGGGGGCCTTACACTGAACTCCTGGAGACGGCCTCAAGCTCTGAAGGGAGGGTTGCCTTACCCAAGATGAATGGTCCGTATGTGTTTCTGGATACCTGCTGCTGTGCTCAGCACTTTCCCACAGTTTTTCCAGAGGCATTTGAACATCACCTTCATAGAATTCTGTAAACAGGAGAGAGTAAGATTAAAATGAAAACTAACCCATCAATATTTTCTTTCTGTCATCCCCAATACATTCCCCCCCGTTCATTAGAAAAGTAACAACTTCCCACCACCTTTACTCTAACTCAGCACACCATTCCAGGAATCACCCCCCCCCGCCCCCCAAACTGGGGAAAATCCTGGTGATCTCAGACATTTTCCTGCATCCTTCACAGATGCCCAGCTCCCCTGAATATTTAGTTCAGTTTCATTAAGGTGGTCACAGTGGTGTTAATAACTGTATCTAACATCAATTGAGCACTTACCACGGCCAAGTGCTACTAAAAAGAGTATCTCATTTAATCCTAAGAGATGGATAACCTTATAACCACTATTTTATAGATTCACAGAGAGCTTCAGTACATTGTGTCCAGTCAATAAACCAGCTACTAGCAAAGCTGGGAATCCAGGGAGTTCAACGCCAGGAACTGCCCCTTTCACCAGGACACAATGCCACCTTTTTTTTAAAAGGGTCTCAGCATTTTCTCAAAATAGTTCAGCACGGTGACTGAGAGCACTGATTTTGGATCTACTTTCTCAAGTCCTTAGTTTCCTTATTTATCAAGTTGGAACAGCAATAGTACCTGTCTCCTACGGTTCTTATGGGATTAAATGAGGTCATGAAAGTGAATCATTTAGCACAACATCAACAGGAATAACTATTCAACCAATGTTGTTATGGTGTTATTATGATTATACTTCCTGAAATGAATTTGACAGGAAATTAGTTTTCTCCTGAGAGGGTCCTTGTCATTAAGATGCTGCTGCTTTGCTGATTGTTCCCATGACCGTGGTGACTGTCACTTCTGTGTGCTCATCAAGCCCCGTTTCCTTTTCCTCCTGGGCACACAGCTAGACCTCATTTCCCAGCCTCCCCTGCAGTCAGGTGGGGTCATGTGACCGGATCAGGACTAATGGGATGTGGGCGGAAGTGATGTATATTCCTCCTAAGACTTGTCCCTAAACTACTTCCCAGTGCCTCCCAGCACAGGCAGCGGACCAGATGCAGGGGACACTTGAGGACTGAGGGACGGCACAACCACTCGATCAGGGGTTCTTAGACTTCTCCTCTTTGCTATGAACCCTTTTGTCAATCTCATTAAACCTACGGACCCCTTATCAAAGTAGCGTTTTTTTAAAAAAACACTCGAAACGCACAGAATTACAAAGAAAAGCAAGTGTTATTGAAATATAGTTCCCAAAATATTAAAAATATTTTGTGATATGGTACTGTATATGCTCTTTACTTAACATAAAAAATAACAAATCTTGAAGTGAGTCTTAGAACAACCATAATTTCAAAGTAGTGGTAAGCCTAAATGATATTTCATGATAGCTCCTAAAGTTATAACGTGATATGAAAATATCTATGATTTTTATTGGTAGTAAAGTCACAGGCGGCACTAATACTGTGGTTTGATGCCATCAATCATAATTGCAGGAAATGCTAAGTTACCGTTAAGAGGTTAATGACAATAAAGAAACACTTTTCCCCATTCCAAGTTCACAGACCCCCTGAATTGTGCCCACCCTCTCGGCACCTGTAGACTCCAACTTAAGAACCCCTGCATTAGGAGGAAGGAGCCTGGGTCCCTAGAGGACTGTGTGGAGCAGCGATACTGCCTTCACCACTCCCACTGACCTGACTGGGCTGTGACACACAAAATGTTAAGTGGTGTTAAGCCACTGAGATTTGGAAATAGGCCGTTACAACAGGAAGCCTACCCTTACCAGTAAGCACAGTAGTGGTGATACCTGCCCTGAACTGATGAAACTGATGTAGCCTTGTTAGGAGTCTGGTTAGACTTCTGCCATCAAGTCCTTGTGGGGTCCACCAGTATACGCCCTGTTCCGTGGAGCAGTCATTTACACATTTAGAAGATGACCTATTCAGGTATTACTGATGGGATTAGTATCCTGATCCAGACAGCCACCCTCACGGAAGACTTTTTCTGTTTCTCAATTGAAAAGACCCTTGGAAACTTCCAGAACTGAGGAGTATTCTTGTGTGTTGGGGAATGGTCACTTTCAGCATAGCAAGTGGAGGGCAGACCACAGCGGCACACAGCTCCCGTGTGCTAGAGCAGATCAGCAACAGCAGGAGGAGCCCAGGCGCCCTGTGGGCCTTGTGAGCCCAGGCGCCCTGTGTTCCAGAGGCTCCGCCCACGTGGCTGGCATTCATGGCACAGCACCCTAGCCATTCCTGTCTCAGCACCCAGTCTTCACATAGAGGTGAATGGGGATGCTGGCCGTGGTAGTGGGCAGGGCTGAGCTGCACAGCAGCTGAAGCTACAAGGAGCTGGAATGGGAGCTGAGGAGGGGCGTGAACGAAGCTGAGAAGCAAACATATACTTAGGAGACTTTGTTGTTACTTTTAAAAGTTTGTTTATTTAACGTATTTATTTATTTTGAGAGAGAGAGAGAGTGCGCGAGTGAGCAGGGGAGGGGCAGACTGAGGGAGAGAGAGAATTCCAAGCAGGCTTTGCACGAACACCAATGTGCACTGACATCGATGTGGGGCTCAAACTCACAAACTGTGAGATCATAGCCTGATCCCAAATCAAGAGCGGATGCTTAACTGACTAAGCCACCCAGGCACCCCTGAATGGGATGGTATTAAAGACGAGTGACTGGGGCGCCTGGGTGGCTCAGTCGATTAAGCGTCTGGCTTCAGCTCAGGTCATGATCTCACACTTCGTGGGTTCGAGCCCCGCATCAGCCTCTGTGCTGACAACTAGCTCACAGCCTGGGGCCTGCTTCAGATTCTGTGTCTCCCTCTCTCTCTGACCCTCCCCTGCTCATGCTGTCTCTATCTCTCTCTCAAAAAAAAAAAAAAAAAAAAGACGAGTGACTTCCATAGCTAGGCAAATTGTTGTTCTGGTTTGAATATGTTAATTTAGAGATACCTACTATAGATCAAGAGAAGGTGGCAAGTAGGACACTGGACATATGAGCTTGGAATTTAGGGAAAGTCAAGGCTAGAGATGGAGATTTGGAGTCAGGAGCCAAAGGATCACTTAAAAATTAGGTCTGGATGAGATCATCTAGGCAACAATGAAGGTAGAGATAATTGGAAGGCCCAGGACTCTGCAGCATCCAGTATTACTGGAGATAGAGCAGGAGCAGTGAGAGGGAGAGAAAGAGAGAGAACCAAGACAGTATGGTATTACTGCACAGTTAGAAGACTGTTCAAGAAGGAAGATGTGGCCAACTGTGCTGAACAAGGACTGGGAAGAGTCCTATGGGTTCGATACACGGTGGCTGTCAGTGGCCCAGACAAGAGCAGGTTTCACAGAGTAGCAGGATGGAAGTCACACGCCATGGCTGGAGAATAAGTGGGATTTAAAGAAGTGGAGAGAGGGGCACCTGGGTGGCTCAGTAGATTGAACGTCCAACTTTTAATTTCAGCTCAGGTCATGATGCCAGGGTTGTGGGATCAAGCCCTGCGTTGGGCTTCACACTGAGTGTGGAGCCTGTTTAATATTCTCTCTCTCTCTCTCTCTCTCTCTCCCCCCCCCATGCTTTCTCTAAATAAGAATAAATTTAAAAATAATAAAGTGGAGACAATAAGTGCCACCCTTTTCAAGAAGGGTGGCTGATATGTGAGCAGTGAATGGAGAGCTTGTAAAGATCAGTCGTGCTAAATTGAGTTTTTATGCTGATGGGCTCAGCTGCAAAGGAAGAAGAGATGGACAGTGTAGTCGAGATACGGGGAATAACCACAGGGTGAGGTCCTGCAGAAGAAAGAGGCTTCGGCATTAGCACTCCCGCCCAGTGGAAGGGTTGCCCTGAAAAGAAAGACCAAGTGATGGATGTAGATTCAATTAGTTTGCCGATTAAAAAAAAAAAAGGCATTCCTGCCTTAATGCTTCTAATATTTCAGTGAGGTAGGAAGTGAGGTCAAATCTAGGGGGTAAGTGGGGAGGCTGCGTAAGAGCAGAGGAGGCTGAAATGGTTGCTTTAGAGACTGGGAAAGGGCCAGGCAAGGCACGTGATACTATTTTCATAATCATGGTGGGGGAGGGGGAAGCAAGAATCCAAGGAGTTAGGAAACTTATCCAGTGTCATTTGATGGTTCCTACCAATTGGCCAGTCAGTTAAATATCATAATTAATATAACAGTATTACACAACTTACAGAGCCAAATTCCTTCTACATCTTAGGATTTTTTTTAAGGGTTCAAATTGCTGATTGTTTTAGGAAATGACTATCTCACTGGTATTTTTGTGCCATAACAAGTATTATTTATACGATTGCTGTTCCTAGTCCTTGCAGTAAGATGTCAAGCACTTTTTTTTCCTTTTAGAGAGAGAGGGAGCATGAACAGGGAAGAGGGGCAGAGGGAGAGAGAGAGAATCCAAAGCAGGCTCCACGCCCAGCACAGAGCTCAACATGGGGCTCAATCCCATGACCCTAGGATTGTGAACTGAGCCGAAATCAAGAGTTGGATGCTCAACCACCTGAGCCACCATGCACCCCAAACACTTGTTTTTTTTTTTAAATTGGTACGTAGTAAAACTTAGTACAAACTGTAGAAAAATAAATATCATTGGTATAGTATAACTCCTTTCCTTAGGTAGGAGGAAACAGCTGATTTGAGAGCTATCAAATCCAAAACTAACAATGAAGCTGACCAATAAATAGCCTCTCTAAATTCCTTGGAATTAGGATAACAACCAATTCCAATTGTTTTGAGTATCATCTCCTCAAATACACTCTCTCGAAGGGTTCCACAGAAATCTGTTGCCCAAAGAAAATGAGATAATGGATATGAAAAATGATCAATTTTGCTTCCTCCTGGCTTTTTTCTTTTGCTGGGCTTCTAAGAGACACAGGATGGGCCAAATGGTGTTTATCATGGTAAGCTCTCTGAGAGTAGGAGGCATGCCTTCTTGCCCAGCACGCTACTGCTGTGTCTAGCATAACTTATTAGCATTAATAATGTTAATCAGCAAATTACTTTTGCTGTGCTGAATCTTGGGAAAGTTGCATTTTGGGGCCCACGGCAAGAGCCATATTTGAGGCATCTTAATTTACTGAAGCATTTGGGAAGTTACTTAGTAAATAATCTATGTTCAAAGAATGTGTGAACACAATGTTGAAAAGAATATTATTCTGTGGAATTCCAGAAGATTTCCCAGTGTGATTACCACTCGATGATCCTACCTGGTTGTAAATGAACTTCTTAGTATAGGCCCATGGCAGGCCTGGTGCTCACTGAATTATAGATGGTTTTCTCTACACTCAGTACTTTTTTCTTCCAGCCTTACACTGCTAGGTACTCGAGGAAGGTCTAGGTCCACCAGAAGGAAACAGGAAAAATGACTGTCTAATTTATGATGATTTGGGTCAGCATAAGCAGTTGGGAAGACTTTATGCGTATTACACTCCAGAAGCATAAAGAAAGTTCCTGCTGATTTGCAAGGTGGTAACAAATGCAAACTCAGAAACATAATTACATATAGTGGGGAGGAGACCTTTATCTGTGTTTGGGGAGGGGGCACCTCAAACTCTTTCACACAGGGAAAGTTCTGCTTTTTCCTCTACCTCTTCTTTTGGGCATTTCCTTTGAATAATATCTTTCATTCATTCTCTCATTTTATCCCTGCCAGAACTCTGCCCTCATCCTTCACCCATGCACAGGCATGCGCTATCTCTAAATTTAAGAGGAAAACAGATGAAGCTTTGAAAATGTCGATCATTTTGACCCAGTTCAACTCTTAGGGGCTCTATCCTAAGAAATGTCTGCAGAGATGTGTATGAAAATGCTCAAGGCACTGATTTTTAGACTAGCGGGAAATCAGAAATAATCTCAAGGTTGCTGAGGGGATTATCAGATGATTGGTTTAATTAATTCCATACAAGTGAATATTAAGGAACCTTAAAAATGAAGTTGTAAGAAAAACTTCTTTGATGTAAAAAACAAGCTCCCAGTGTAATAAGGGAAATGTGGATACTTATTCTTTGTCTCCACAGGCCCGGACCACTCCCTCCTCCACCCTGCTCAGTGCCTGGAAGCCGTCCTTCCGTCCGTCCTTCCTTCCTTCCTTCCTTCCTTCCTCCCTTCCTTCCTCCCTTTCTTTCTCTCTCTCTCTCTCTCTCTCTCCTCTCTCTCTCTTTCTTTCTCTCTCTGTCTCTGTCTCTCTCTCTCTCTTTCTTTTCTTTCTTTCTTTCTTTCTTTCTTTCTTTCTTTCTTTCTTTCTTTCTTTCTTAATATTTATTGTCAAGTTGGTTTCCATATAACACCCAGTGCTCATCCCCACAAGTGCCCTCCTCCATGCCCATCACCCCCCTCTCCCTTCCCCCACCCCATCTGCCCTCAGTTTNTAACACCCTCAAGGTCCATCCATGTTGCTACACATGGCCAGATTTCATTCTTTCTCATTGCCATGTAGTATTCCATGGTATAGATAAACCACATCTTCTTGATCCACCTGGATGACTTTGGCCAATGCGAGGACTGACAGGAGGAGGGGAGGGGAGAGAAGAGACTGAAAGGCAACAGGGTATGGATACCCACAGCTTCCTGTCTGCCTGGCCACAGGTGGGCAATGGCTCCATTTCTTCTCCAAAAACTAACATGTCTGTTGGTATTTTCAGAGTTTTGGCGACCCCCTGGGTTCTGGAAACCCCTCTGGTTATTTGCCTATTCAGGCTTAGGGGTGGTAATGTTGTTAGCTTTTGGGATGTCCCCTAACCCTGTCTACACCTTTGTCCATAGCTTCCTCATTAAACGCTTCTCAGTTACTCCACTTAACACACACCACCTGTTTCCGCCAGAACACTGATACAGGGGAAAAGCAGGTTATAAAAAGTGTGTGAACATTATCTTTTTTGGGGAGAGGATATGTCATGCAAATAAAAATGTATTATTGCATGGTGGAAATATTGGAGAGGGGTGTCTTATTTTTGCATTAATCTGCAAATGTAAAAATTATCCTACTTTAATCTTAAAGAGTTATTTATTTTAAACCTTAAAAAATTTTAATGTTTATATTTGAGAGAGAGCAGGAGTGTGAATGGGGGAGGGGCAGAGAGAGAGAGAGGGGGAGACGCAGAATCCGAAGCAGGCTCCAGGCTCTGAGCTGTCAGCACAGAGCCTGACGCTGGGCTCGAATCATGAGATCATGACCTGAGCTGAAGTAGGCCGCTTAACCGACTGAGTCACCCAAGGGCTCCAAAAAAGTTATTTATTTAAAAATGGAAGTCACCCTATCACACTTGCTTAAATAATTTGGGAGAATAAAAGTATATTAAAAGGATTATCTTAACTCGAATGCATCAAGTGGCTTCTCTCTACATAGGTGAAGAATGTTCTTCTGTCAAACCACGAGTCCCCTTAAATAGTGGTGAAGTAGTTTTCAGAGTCCCCTAACGACATCCAATGGAAACAGATCCTTTGTCTACAAACAGACTACTCGCTGTTACATTGAAAGAAAAAACAAGCCACGGGAGGAGGAGAACAGGAAAAAATAGCTGAGTAAACATCACCCAGGTTGCCACGTGGGTCCTAGCTCTCCCGAGGAGGCCAAACAAAGCAAAGTTGCTGGGGGAGTCACAGCCGCCAAGTCTGGACGTGCCCATCTGTGCTTCAGCCCCGGCTGCCCCTCGCAGCTCTAACAGAAAGACATTCACAGAGCTGGATGTCCGAGGGAGACGAGGCCACCCTGGTTGGGAACCACACTGTGCCAGGGTCTCCCATACATCTGCCTAATTTCACACCCACCACAACCCCAGAGGAGTGAAGCTCCCGGCGGTTACAAGCAGACTCCCGGGCCCTCACACATGCCCGGCGCGAGCCCCCCAGCAGCTCCCAGGCAAGCTCTTCAGAATCACCGACTCTGGCGCAGTGGGCTACGATGGCTGGTGACAGCGTCCTGGAGATGCTTCACTATTTGCAGCCGTTTCCACACTGTCTCGGATACCAGCCACTTGGGGGCTATGGGCTGAGATCTTTGGCCAAAGCTTCCCCCATCTTTTCTCTGCTTGCCCTTCCCATGGCAAGGCTCAACCCCGGTTTTGAATCATTTTGTATCTGGAATACATGGAATGGCGTCTCTTTTCCTGAAAAAACATGAAACACAAAACAAAAAACCCAGACTGGACCACAAGAGTGACGAGATGACTGCTGAAGGTCACCTTCAGTTCCAAGAATGGAAACCTGGCTGAGTTTCGAAGTGTTATATTACACGCCTCGGGAGAAGTCCAATTAAAGCTATGTTCCAGAAGATACACAAACATCACTTTACTGTCCACTTTACCACGTAGCAGCCTGCAGGTAATTCCAAGTTGCTTTTTCTGAGGCAACTGTGAAGATCCTTGGGTATGTTTCATATGGTGATCGAGGTGTATGTGTGTGCGCACGTGTGTGTACATGCTGTGTGTGTGTGTTGGGGGTGGATGTTCACACATCTAAACCTCCTCAGAGAGAACCGGAGTGCTTGAGGGAAGGCGAGCATCCGATTATTCTGCATACCCGAGTGTGCTGTGTTATACGTACGTCCCTCATCTGCCTCACGTGGGAGGCACGCACACTGCTTGGCAGAGGCTCCAATGGCTCTTTGAGGACCAAGAGGTCCGCTCAGACCCTCAGTAGCTTCCAAAAGACTGACAAGTGAATAGACATGTTTAAAAATTCACTAACTGCCTAGAAGCTGGTAGGGGTTTCATTCTTTCCTTTATTAGGAAAATAGCCTTATACGTGTCACCTCAACTTCGGGGCTTTATTTCTTTATTTGTAAGACAGGAGGACTGAACGAGCAATCTGAGGTGTGTGAGGTTAATATAAAGTGAATTCAAATGTACGCCAAACGTGGATCAAACATCTCCCATCTGTAGGCACTGCTTACAGCTGCTGTGATGGTAATGAGACTGCTATGGACCACAAGTCTGCAAGTCCTTTTGTGGATATATGTTTTCTTATCTCTTAGGTAAATATCGAGGAGTGGAATTGCTGGGTCATATGGTAAGCGTCTACTTAACTTTATAAGAAACTGCCAAACTGTTTTACAAAGTGGTTGCACCAGTTTACATTCCCCACCAGAGATGAATGAGAGTTCTTGTTGCCAACGTGTGGGATTTTGTACACTAAAAAGCACACACTGTAGGATTCCATTTACTGGAAAGTCTGCAATGTGCGAATGGACTTACATTGACAGAAGTCAGGTAACTAACAGGCTGTCTGTTTCTGCAGGTGTTGTGAGGGGCATCTGAGTTCAGAGGGCATGAGGGGTGCTGAGCAGTGCTGGCCCTGATTACAGCGGGGGTTACCCAGGTGGAGAAATTAGTCAAAACTCACTGCACTATATACTTAAAATGCATTCACTTTATGGAGTGGCGATTATACCGAAACGTAGTTGATTTCAAATGATTTCTAGAACAAGGACCAAAACATTCACGAGTTAATAAAAACCATTATCTGTTTTCTCAATCAGTGCCTTCTAAAAGTGCATCTCATCTGTGGGAGAATTTGTACCTTTTCTGGATGTGCTCCCGTGGTCCTGTGACTTGGAAAGGTTGGGCTAGGTGATTTCTGAAGTCCTTCGAGGTCCAATATTCTGGATCTTCTGTTCTGCTTGGTAGATTATTCTGAGGTCCAGTCACTAAAGTGCCTAGATCACACTCTTCTATGTCCTGATCTTCCCTGTGGCCAACTGGCTCCCCTGATCTGCCTGGTGATGTTGTGTCATTACCATGAAATCCGTACAGTGTGACCCCAGGCTGCTTTTCTTAGCACCGCCCTCCTCAGCAGTTCTAGCAGATGGGTCTATTTCTGGAGCAGCGGTTCTTCTTGCAGAAGGCACTCTCTGCTCAGAATTAGTGGGCTAGGAATTAAGTCAGCGCAGAGACTGGCAACAGCTTATGCGTGAGGGCTTTACGGGTTTGTTTTCTTTTCAGAGCAGTCATTCACAATTTAAAGTGACTCACTGCTTTTTTGGTTCTGAAAGACTGAAAATGCAGAGTGGAGCAAGTGATTAATTCATTGTTTACTAGGCACAACTATTGCTGGAGCACCTTATGATCACTCAGCACTTTTTACTCTGACGTGGGATTCTCCCTAGTCCCCGGGTAAGATGGTTTGTGGTCAACACACTTGTAAAATCAACGAAAATAATGAAGCCTGGAATGCAGTGATCGTCTTTGAGTTGCTGCTGATGTATGGAGTCCCGAGTCAGCTTTCCTCGCAAGGCCCCTGATTTCTGCCCCTGTCGTTTTTGCTCTCACCCCTCACCTGAGCGTAGGCTCGCCTCTCCCATTAGCCCTAAATAAGTCCAAGGTGGCTGAAGTGGCTGAGGGATCCAGTGTCTTGAGCTGTAGCAATACTGATACAGTCCATGTGGGGACAGGATGGAGAATGGAGGTGAGCACCCCCTTCTCTCCACACCCATGCTTCTCAAATTTCTTCTCAGTCAGTTGTCAAATGGGTAGAAAGGAAAGCAAAGTGCTAGCAGCCAGCATTCAGAACAACCTCCTCAATGGGGTGTTATCATTATCCGTATTTTACAAACGAGGAAACCGTGGCTTAGAGAAGTCAAACGATTTGCTCAATATGTAAGTATTGAGCTGGGGTGCTAATTCCAGAGCCTGAACTGTTTTATCCTGTTCAGGGATGGACAAACTTAGATTCTGACAGAATTAGAGACCTGACATGGAAAAAAGCATATTCATAAGTAGTTATCAGCACTTTTTGATTTTCTAGAGGTCTTCTGGGATTGCCGGTTGACTGGAGAAATTGTTTTCTCCGAAGGCTCCCAGAGTGTCATCGGTAGTTAGGGTCACTGCATCACCTTGTGGTCGTGACCGGAACTGCATGTCCCCTATAGTCTGGGTCCTGGCTTTTCTCTGAGCATGGAAGAACTCTCTGTTTGTCTGAAATCCCAGAGAAAATATTCTGCTAGCATTGGGCTTGAGGTAGTTGGCTGGCTGATCTCCAGAGCCAGGAGAAAGAAGTCTTTCATTTCTGTTTCTTCCATTTCCACTTCCTTGGCTAACGGTCCTCTTAAGAGCAATGGGTACTTCATTCAGGAAGTAGTGGGCTGCGGCAGACAGCCTGAGTTCTGTTCGCTACCCTTGGATTTCTTTCTGGACCCTCTGCACCCCAGTCCCACCCTGCCAAATAATATTGGCTGTAACTGCATCTGATTATTTTCTTTCCATGTTATTCTCCTCTGTGGGCAGAGGGAAATGTGGATTCCTTGAATTTGCTCGCAGAATTTCATCTTTGCTATTTCAGCTAGGCTGATCTTACCTCTGCCACATTACAAGCTACAGGACTTTGGGAAATTCATATAACTTTAATAGAGCTTCTTCTGCAAAATGGGGATATGACTATGCCAAGGAATTTTGTGATGACTAAATGAAATGCTGCATTTAAAAGCATGTTGTACTGTAACTAAACACGCAAATACGGTTGTTATCAGCAAATGTTTCTCCAAAAGATAATGCCTTGTCTAGGCAACACATCCCATACTCTCTTCCTCTTTCCGTAAGAGGAACATGGATCACCACAGGAGGTGAGAGTGAGATGTCCATGTGTGGGGGAGGTAGGAGAAGAGTTGAGACAGTTCCCATAAGGAGGAGAAAGATCAGGATCACTGCTTCATAATTCCATCTAGGGAATGTTCTTCCCCCTTTGTTGAGGGTCTAAAATGTCCGTGACTATGATGCTACATTCCCGTACGTGGGGTTTTAGGGCTTGTACATCCATTCTACTTATGGTCATATTTAATCTTCATGATTATCCTGAGAGAGGTTTGATAATACCTGTTTGCCTGGTTTATAGATGAAGAAGCTGATAATCAAAAGGGAGACACCCTTAAGTTCTCAGGGTGGTAAAGATGAGTTTAGGATGTGGATCTTTTGATTTCTGTTCAGTGCTACTTCGTTTATCACCTACCATGTTATCTCTTTATAACATAGAACAGAGGCCTCCAAACTTCTTAAACCATGAACCACAGTAAGAGATACATTTTTGTACATTACCCAGGTAGGTGTGTAATTGAAACAAAACATCAAGAAACAACGCTTACCCTGATTGAGTACAATGCATCCTATTCTCTCCTTTTCATTAAAGAAGTGCTATTCACAGCTCATTAAATTGACTCATAACCCACTAGTGGATTGAGACCTGCGGTTTGGAAAAATAGTGATCTAGAAGGTTCTCAGTCCCCACAGAACATCTGACCATCACAACTGCCCATGGTCTCAAATGGATATGAGGCATCTCACCGACTAGAACATACTGTCTAAGGGATTATGCAAATTAACTCTTAGAAATCTTTAAAAGATTTTAAAAACTCTACAAATTAACTCTTAGAAATCTTTAAAAGATTTTACAAACTCGGGGCACCTGGGTGGCTCAGTTGGTTAAGCGTCCGACTTCGGCTCAGGTCACGATCCCACGGTTCGTGGGTTCGAGCCCCATGTCGGGCTCTGTGCTGATAGCTAGCTCAGAGCCTGGAGCCTGCTTCGGATTCTGTGTGTCTCTCTCTCTGACCCTCCCCTGCTCACACTGTCTCTCTCTCTCAGAAATAAAATAAAACATTAAAAAGTAAAAAAAAAAATAAAAAAAAAGATTTTAAAAACTCTACAATAACTGCATCACAGTTGCCGTGTTTCTACTACAGCATTTTTCACCCCTTGTCATTACTGCCTCTTTACACATCAGTGTCCACCCACCCAACTTCCGACCTTACCATCGGTGGCTGTGTCTTAATTTCAGGACGTGGTGCATTGTGCCTGATGGACACGCAAGAAATACTGGTTCACTTAATAAATAAAAAATAAACAGCAACCATCCCACATCCTCATTACTCTCACTATTCAAAGTGATTTTAAGTTATAAAAAGGCAACGACTTGGTCTCTGTAAGATCCCTGATTTAAAACTTAGTGACGATGAGCGTCAGCAAGCAGGGGGGTACCACCCTGGGGAAATCCAGGTCTGAATAGAGGGAAAAATCATAAAGAAAGAAGGAAGAACATGGTTCTTAGTCATGCATTTATTCCAACTATCCAGCACCCTGCAGAGTGGGTCTGTCTTCAAATGAAGCTACTTTGTAATGAAGCTTTTTTTTACCCTTTTCCTTTGTGACTTGACTATCCCCTAATTTAGTCGAAGCCGACAGACCTTAAGTACAAGTCTGACCCGTGCAACTTAACGTAATGCAAGAGTGTGAGTTTTGGCTTGTGTGGCTCCATTAGAAACAAAAGGCTGGGGCAGGCTTTCAGCCGTGCTTGGCAAGGTGGGGGTTCCCTGGGCTGGGAGTCCTTGCCACCGTGCCAAGACGTGCTTGATGACAGCCAGCACCACACACTCAGGTGACCCCAGACAGAAAAGTCTGTGCAGCTTGAAGCGCGAGGACAAGAGCTCGGGTCCACATGGCTGTCTTGCCTGCAGGATCCAAGTGCCCGCCTGTATCCCTGACTAATCAAGTGAAGACTCAGTCCCTGGGGCCCCACAGGACGCTGGGACCACTCCAGCCTCACCCCCCACCTAGGAGACTGGTGTGTAAAACAGCAACTGTCCATGTCACTGCCTCTGGGATGGACAGGAGACCACACAAATGCCCTGTTCTTTGGGTGGAGAGCGAGCTGTACAACCTCTACTGTTACACATGCTGAATGATGCCAACAGAGAAGCAGGGAGGGACAGTTGGACCGATGCCATCTCTTTGTTTTGCTCTTTGGAATAAAGTGGGAAAAAAACAGGTTGCATTGCAGTCCTCACGGCTTTCTTTGCTTTGGATTTTTGTTTGTGAATAGTCATTAATAAGGAAGCTACCAATAACAAATCAAAATACCAACAGATCAAATAACAGCTTCATATTTATACGGAGATTAACAAATATTAAAGAGTTTTCTAGATGTGGCAGTAGCATTTCTCGATTCTATGAAATAGAAATGCTTTTCAAAAATTGTGAGTACACATAATAATTTCAACGTATGTGAAGAAAATGAAAAGAATATGAGCTTTAGGTCCAGGCAGCCCTGTATTTGAAAGGCAGCTCTGGCCCTTTCTCACCTGCAGGATAGCAGGGAGTTGACGCATAACCTCATGCTTGTCAACCTCCTCCTATCAAATCACTGATCAATGATTTGATCATCAAATCAAACCAAACGCCTATCAAATCAACCTCCTATCAAAATGGTCAAAGAATACTAACCAGCAGAACTGCTGTGAGGGCTAAATGAAACTGTAATGAATTAATTT
This sequence comes from Crocuta crocuta, assembly GCF_008692635.1. Classification (NCBI taxonomy): domain Eukaryota; kingdom Metazoa; phylum Chordata; class Mammalia; order Carnivora; family Hyaenidae; genus Crocuta; species Crocuta crocuta. The sequence goes on from NW_027527808.1 coordinate 2,824,473, forward strand.
ATTAAATCAATTAATTAGGTCTCACTTTTCACTTTTATTTTGGCACGTATATAATTTGTAGTATGTAAGCACATACATAGGTTTATATGTCAGCTTGCACGTATGTTTCAAGGTGGTTTTATACAATTAGACGCAAAATATTCTTCCCAACAACCCTTCAGGGCTTACGGAAGCAGAAACAAGAAAAATACAGTATTCACTTTACAGACGAAAAAGATGAAGTCCCACGAACAGAGTGAGTTAATCACCAAACCAAGCCTGAAGTGCAATCTGGTTGATGCCTGTTGTTAATTCTTACACCACAGGTTGGGGTCGGGGAGCGGTGTACTTGGAAGAAACGTATCAATGATTTGGTCATTTTTGTTTTTAATCATGACCCTTAATTTACTTTGAAACGTCCACAGGATGGGGTCTGGGGGTATGCCTACTTGGAAGAAACATATCAATGATTTGGTTATTTATGTTTTTAATCGTGACCCTTAAATTATTTTGAAACGTCAGAGAACGTCAGAGGGGGGCAGGGGGCGTTTCCGCAGATCGCAAGGGGCGTGGGAAGCAAGACTGCAGAACCCAGGCTCACACCGGCCCTTCCCTTCGAAGGCGGCCGTTCGTGCAACTACAACCCCAAGACGGTGTGGCCGACACACCAACCTTTCTCTTCCTGGGAATGGGCTCGTCAAAGAGCAGGTTGCTGGCCTCCGCCTCGTCGATGCCGTCGTCCGGCTGCGGCTGCGGCTGCGGCTGCGGCTGCGGCTGCGGCGCGGGGCTGCGGAAGGGCTTGAAGCTGTCGGCCGACAGCGGCGGCGACGGCGTAGACGGGTTGGACTGGTCGCTGGGGGCGCTCCAGCTCCAGTAGCCGCTGCTGCTGCTGCTGGATGGCACGCCTCCTCCCTCCTTCCAGGATCCGCTGAGGCCCTCTGTCCGTGCACACAAACACAGCGTCAGTGCCGCTCCCAGTGTGAGCTGGGCAGTTCCCGGGCGGGGNAGGCTTTTCTAACAGTTTTCTCCTGTGTGTTTTGTTCAGCGCTAGCTTCTCAGGATGACAGTGGAAATTATATGAAAATGAGAAAAAATAAGATGTTCTCGTTCACTAAGTTAGAGGAGCTCTGTATTTATTGACCGCATTTCAAAGAAAGAAATCATTGGCTCTGCCCGCCCCCCCCCTCCGCTCCCCCACTTTTAAAAGGAATTTCTCAAAGATCTGTGGTCCTTGGATTACATTTCTAGAAAAAGTCAGTCTAAGATTTAAGAGCCTAAGAGAATAATTTCTGGAGAGTTACCTAAAGCCATCTACCTTATTATAGCAAGTGAGAGCACCTTACATTTGGTGAATGTTTTCCATCTCACAGAGCACATTCACACCATCTCATGCATCCTCGCATCTGTCTCTCAGAGTAAGCATTGTTATGCCTACTGTGCAGATGGGGATCCTGAGGCGCCAGGAAGTGAAGTGACTTGCCACATTTCTAGTGTGTCACTCTGGTGGGTGGGAGGCCCAAACCCTGGTCTGCCAACTGGTCCTTCTTCTTCATGCATGTGGGCCTGGTGCTGCGAGCAGCCTCTTTCCTTTCCAGCAAAACTGAGATCACAGATTGATTGGTAATAATTACTGGTAAGACTGGTGTTGAATTTTACCTTTCCACTTGTGGGGAAACATTATGAAATGTTTGCTAATGTAGAGAGATCTTTGCTCAGTTAGGATGTATGGGGGGGGGCGGCTTTTAATCACTGAAGATTTGCTTTACCTTTGAAGATGCCCAATCTTAATTAGCACTTGCATAAATTCTACCTTCTTTTTAAAGGATAATTTCCCCTACATATTTATGTGCATTTTGAATATATTAAAACTATAGTCTAAGTACATGTGGGGAAAAGTCTCAAAATGCCTCATTAAAATATGCTGCTAACATCTGTGTAATTAGTAATGAAGACAAACGATAGACTAACATTCATGGAAAAATTTCTTCACCACCTTCACATAATTATAGATTTCCAGCATATTCCTCAACCACGTCACACAAAAAGTTCACTTACAAGACTGAAGTTTGAAGTTGAAATACCAGATGTAAGCTGCCCATCTCATTAAAGCAAGGCTCTGACAGAATCCAGTGGTCATTTATGCAGGCTCACACCTCGTCAGCCACAACTAAACCAAATTAGCATCTCACCTCTGCAGTCTACACAGAGACTGATGCACTGACTGGACCCGAATTGTCTACTGAAAATAAGAAACCTCCATTCAGGGTAACACGACTTCAAGAGGGGCCTAATGTAAGGCCTCAGTAATATAACCTGGTGTGACACTCCTGCTTGGCAGGCTTCTGAGGCTTATAAATACACTGCAGTAAGCACTTGTAAAATAAAATAAGTTCATGGTGCTAGATGTGTAATCATGCTCTGTGTGTGGAGCTGAATTTATTTTGAGAACCAACTATGATTACAGTGTGGTTACCCTGCTTCATGTCGATGCCAAAAGTTAATTTGTTTACTTGTGAATGACCTTTCCTTTAGCAACACTTTTTAAACAGAAGGACGATGTGATATAGAAATAACTTTTTCAGGGGCGCCTGGGTGGCTCAGTCGGTTGAGCTTCCGACTTTGGCTCAGGTCATGATCTTGCGGTTCGTGGGTTCGAACTTCATGTCGGGCTCTGTGCTGACAGCCAGCTCAGAGCCTGGAATCTGCTTCTGATTCTGTGTCTGCCCTCTCTCTCTGGCCCTCCCCTGCTCATGCTGTCTCTCTCTGTCAGAAATAAATAAAACTTAAAAAAAAAAAAAGAAAAATTTTTCAGAAAAAAAGTCAGAACCAATTCAGAGTGGTTTTTTGTTTTTGTTTTAGAGAACAGTGTCTTCCTAAGAAGTGTTTGCCAAAAACGCACACTTATACTGCTGGACTCTTACTGTCTTTGCAGATCCACATCCTGACAAAATGATCCTTCTCAAACACAGAAAAGGATCAACACTGATATACAGTAATTCTGGATTTAATCTTTATTTCTAAAAAAATTTAGTAATTCCTTCCTTATCATAAACTGCTCTTCCTTTTTAAGAATTTGCTTCCTGTTGTAGACTTAATGAGAGATAATAGACAATTTGGGATTATTAGTTGGGTCGTAATTTCAAAAATCATAATGAACACTGAATTACTTTCATTATAACTATGCTAACAAAAGTTTTCATTGAAGAAGTGAAGAGTTTATTTTGAATCTAACCTTTTAACACAAAGGAACATTAAAGATGTTCTCAATTGAAAAAGAATGCAGTGGTAAAAATGATGAATGCATTAAAATAATGCTTTTTCTCCTCTGAGGATTCCATGAAATTCTGCAATTCCTTTTTCCTATGATTACTTTTGGGGGTGGCTTCAGGTTTGCTTTCATGTAATCTTTCTTCAGTGGTATGGCCAAGCCGAGAAAGGGAAGTCAGGACACCTGCTTGCCAACGAGCCCTGAGCAGGTCATTCAACAGGAGTGGTAAGGCTCATTCCAAGAGCACCTTGTACCCCCGTCGGACTGAAATTAAGTTCTGGTGAGGACTCACTGGATGTTCACTATATTTATTTTAACACCCCCTGCTTAAAACCAAATGATGTGTGAACCGTAGCTCAGTCCCTTGACTGACTAGGCCGGCTTTTAAGACAAGGTCTTCCCTTGCTGGAAAGCTTCATTCAGTGGTCTCACTGCCATACATTTCAGCGACCTGGAGTCTGAAGTTCAGTTTGGCTTCTGGCCAGGGGTTGTCCACTGTGAATGCTCCTGCCAGAACCGCCAGTGACCTTCTACTTGATGCAAAATTTAGTCCTTCTCATGGTTGACCTTATGTAGCATCGGAGTCTCTCCTTGAAACACGCTTTTCCCTTGGCTTGCATGAAACCACACTCTCCTGCTTCTCCTCTACCTTCGTGGTAACTCATCAGGCTCCCGTCAGCTCTCTTCCCTCTGCTGGTCCCTCACAGGATGAAGGGCCTTACCATCCCCCTTAGCCATCCTCTCTTTACACTCTTTTTACACAACTCCCTCGAGGCGGTCTCATCTCTTTGTAAGGCTTCACAGTTCCACACGGGAAGCCCATGTCTCTCTCCCAGGTTGCACCCAAACCTCCACCAGACATGGACCCTTGAAAAATCCTCAAGTTCTGACTACTAAACATGTTTCAAACCAGACTTAGCATATTCTTCAGAAACCCCATGTCTTCCCCAAACATTTACCCGTATATCTGTCTCTCTGCTCTGTTCCGTCTTGGGGAGTGGGCCTCCTCTGGAAGCACACTGACTGCCTGAAAGCCACCCTCATCGCTCCCTGTCCTTCCTCCTCTCTGTCCATCACCCAGTCCTATTGACTTTACCTTCTTCACATGACTCATTTATGTCCTATTCCTCCCTGTTGTGACCACCAAAGCCCAAGACACTCATATAGTTCCATTTTTTGTTTTTGCCTGTAAATCCAATCATAACTTTCCAGTGCCTATCACTTCACAGCTATCCTATAGCCTCAGATTAATGTCCAGACTCCTAGCCAGGAATACGTAGCTTCTCTTGATAGATCTTAGGTCATGCTTTCCAAATTCATTTCCCTCTTGGTTTATCACACTGAATTATATGTGTTACTATTATCACACTGAATTGTATGTGTCAATATTATATCACAACTAAGCAGATCTGAAATTGGAAAGATACAGAATAGAATTTCAGCTCTGCTATTTACAATCAGTTAATTCTCATGTGCTTCAGTTTACTCATCTGTAAAATAGTGATAATAATGTCTCATAGAGTTGTTATGAGAATTACATGATAAAAAGCAAGCTTAGTACTTGCTTGGCACATAGTAAGTGCTTAATAAATGCCAGCCATTAATATGATGGATACTTGTTCCCCCCCAAAGGAATTGTAAAATATGAATGATTGAGTATGAATACTGTTTTCAATGATGTATTTAAACCATCTAGCATGGCATCTAGTAAATACATATTGAATAAGTGAACAGACTACATACTTCTATTTGATTAATATTATTCCATTGGGACAAAACTTTTTCAAAATATTTCATATTCAGAGTTCTTTGATCCAACTACTTGTCCAATTGAACAGAAATAATGCTGGTGAAAATACTTCATTAGACCAATCTCTATTTAAATAGGGAAAAAGGAACCCAGGCACTGAAAGATGTGTTCTGGACAGGTGATGGAGCTCAGTAAATGTGGGTTGGATGGATGGATGGATGGATGGATGGATGGATGGATGAAATGCTGTGAGGTCTCTGGGGAGATCAGGAGGAGGCTGATAGCTGTGAGGTCTCCATTTCTTCTACACATATTTCCCTTTGCTTTCTGCTATGGGTGGCAGTTAATTGTTTATTGTGTTTGATAGGAATGAGGGCCCTCAAAGAGAGGCTCTGCTCTTGGTGTCAGGGGCCCTTCCCTATGCCCCATACCCCAGGCTTACCATTTGGCCGCACAGGAGGGCTTCGAACCAAAGGGCTGGTGGACAAGCTGGTTAGTACCATTGCTGCTGTCACCTTGTCCATGTCCAGTTCCTCTGAAGATTTCCTGTCAAACAGGGTGGGGAGGGGGACACTGTTACCCGTGCTTACTCTGTGCCTACATGGGCCATGTACCCGACACGTACCATGTATCACATGCTACTATACACATTTGCTCCTTTAACTTATCCTCATGAAAATCCAAAGTTTTGTTAGCTTTACTGTACAGATCAGGAAGTTGAGGTCCAGAGGTTAAGCAATCCAGTCCAAATCCTATAGCATGAGGAAGAGAAGGATTCATTCATTGGATATTCATCTAACAAGTGTTTATTGAGAGTGTACTATAGGTTAGACCTAGGCACTGGTGATGCATGGTGAACAACAGAAGAGGCCAGTGGGGGAAAACACAATTATCAGTAAACAAACAAAAGGGACCAGAATAATTTCTGATAGTAACAAATGCTATGAAGGGTATAAACAGGTTGACATGACCATGATGGAAGGTGGCTGCACTCAAGGGGGTCAGGAAAGGTTTCTCTGAGGAGATGACATCTGAGGTGAAGTGTGAAGGGGGAGGTCAGTCCTAAGGAGGTAGGGAAATGCCCTCCTAGCAGAAGGGACAGCTGTGTAAAGGTGAAGTGGCAGGAATGAGCACTGGATGTTTGAAGAACCACCTACTTTGGGTGAGAAGGGGAGAGGGGTGCAGAGGTGGTTATGTGGAGTCCTGTGGCCATGGGAGCTATTTCAATTTTATTCTAAGTGGAATGGGAAGTCACTGGAAGGTGTTGAACAGGCCTAGGGACACAATATGATTAAAAATAATTACCAGAGCTGCTATATGAAGAGAGGATTTTAGAGAAGGCACACTAGGAGGGAGGCCAGTTAGGAGAAAATTGCTAGGAATTGAAACCAGAGGAAATAGTGGCTTAGACCAGGGTGGGGGCAGTGGCAGGTAATCTGGGCAGGACTGGTCATGCACCGAGGGTGGGAAATGAGCAAAAGGGAACAATCCAGGGTGGTTCCCGTGTGCTGACTTGAGCATTCACTAGAGCCATTTAATGAAATAGGAGAGTGTGGAGGAGAAAGGCAACTAGAGGTATTTAAACTCCAGTGCTCTGCTTTCCTATACTCTCCCTAGAAGAAGGATGGGTCACAGGAGTAGTTACCAGGTTGTTACAGTGAAGAGCCATTGGTAATCATTCATTGGGATGGAGAGGTTACTCTGGTTCATGAATTTTGGCCAGTTAACCCCGAGTGAAGGTTCATAAGATAATGACCATCATGAACTGGAGTCAGCTTATTGGAGCTTATTTCAATAAAGAAGTTAATATCAAGAAGCAAAAACTTACGTAGTACATAGACGTCAGATAAATTGTACCACCTCCTGAGAGATGAACATTTTCTATTTTCAAATTAGGTAACAGTTGAAGAAGTACAACAGAGGATTAATAAACCATACTGACCAACGAATGTCACACTGACAAACACGGCTTTCATTCGAGGGGTGCCGTATAATTTATAAAAACGATGAACTCTGAGAGATTGAGACTTTATAGCATCACTTCACAATACACTGGGAAAAGAGATTCCTAAATTGGAGAAAAATCAAAGTGTCCCCAGAGCTGGGGGGCTGCCTAAGTAATTTCACCACAAAGTCATAAAAACTATTACAATTTGGCCCTCCAATGTTCACGGTGACACTAAATTACTAAACAAAGCTTACTCTTTCAATCCTAGGTGCCAAAAGAGGAGAATCTTTCAAATTTCCTCCTACAGTTCTTCTCAAAGCACCTTACCCTCTTTCTTGGCAAACTGTTCTATCAAAAGACAAATTACTTTTTTTCAGAATGGCAATTAAATATTTCTAGAAACAGTGAAATTCACTTTGCAGGAGTTTTTAAGACCGTCTCATACACTTAGGGGAAAAAATCCTCATTCATGTGGCACACAATTAAAAGATTTGCAATATCCATAATTTACAGGAGCCTCATACTTGGGAGTCGAGCTGATGCCAATGTCTTACAGAAACAGAGCTGCCTGAAATAGCACCAGAGAAGGACTTGAAGCGCCTGAAGGTAATGTTGAGTGTTTTGTGGCTCCCTCTCCCTACGTAGTCACAGGGGGAAGGAGTAATGGGCGGCCTTGAAGGAGAAAGGTTTGCTCTACAATCTACTCTCTAGACCTCTGCCGGACTGCCCTCCCCAGAGCCCAACTGTCAGGATCATTCCATGCCAGTAGGGGGCACACACCAGCAGCCTGCTCTGCCCTCTCAAGACTGGCACTTCTTCCAACCGTCAATCTTCTCTTTCTCTTAGTAACCAGAGGATGGAGAACCAGGATAAGTGGTATGAGCTTGGCACAGGGAAATGGCATGTCTACAGGGAGAAGTCCCCTTGCCCCTCTGGGGCTTGCTATACAGTCAAGCCTTTCCCCCCACTTACATCTTGGTTTCAGGAACCTTTATTTTTCCTTCCTCAATCTGCTTTGTATCTTTTTGGATTTTTTTTCACATCTAAGGTGAACATTCTGATTTAGAGGTCTGGCCGAAAACTCAAAAGCTGATCTGTGTATTTTTTAAATATGAAGATCAACAGAGAACCTATCATTATAAAATATGCATTTGTTTCGCATTGCCAAAGTCTACCACTACATTTCAAAACAATTATTGAGTGTCATAAACTGGATTTCTGATCAAGAGTGAAAAGAGTGATAAACATTAGTATGATCAGAGCGTTTTTGTTTTTGGATTTCCTCTGAGTTTCCCACTGGCATCGGAGGTTACTGACAACAATAACAACAAAAAAATCCAAAGAATACGTTGTTACTGATTCAATTAACCTGTATCTCTCTGGGAGTATTTTATCACGCTACATGAAATGTTACCAGACGATATGGTATGGTCTTGTGCTGAGTTGTGTTTTTGTTTTTATCTTTGTTTAATTTCTTTTGGTTCAGTACTATCTAATTACTGATTAATTGGGGCTGCAAATTCAAATCCTTATAATTAAACAGGAAGAGATGATATACAAAGTCGAATTTGTTACACTTTGAGAAAATTGCTAGAAAGGCCTTCTGGTACGTTTAGAATTGTCGAGGGAAAAAGGAACTCACTAGAGGTGATGTGAAATATGCTTTCTTAATTTGAAATTGAATTTGAACCTACTGTTGAAAACCATATCAACCCCATGTTGGCAAAAGGCTGAGGTCTTTTTCAATTAATTCTTCCTCTCAGGTTTAGTTGAATATTATGGAACTTAATAAAATTCAGAATTATTTTAAAATGATAGTAATATTTGTTGGCATTCTATAGAGGATTTGTCCCTCACGTTGACCTGGCTAGGGTGGATGAGTAGGATTTCAAGATGACAGGATCCCATTTCAGGCAGGAAAGCAGGCAAGTCTTTGGCTTGCAGTCTGCTTAGGAGTCCTATTTGAAGGATGTAGTGGGTGCTGAGAGAGGACGGAGCGTGGGCCTGCTCATGGGCCCTTGTGTGACATGCTAAGTGGTTCATCATATCCTTTTTTTTTTTTTTTTTAATAGTTTATTGTCAAATTAGTTTCCACATAACACTCAGTGCTCATCCCCAAAAGTGTCCTCCTCCATGCCCATCCCCCCCTCCCCCCACATCCATCAGTCCTCAGTTTTTGTCAGCATTCAAAAGTCTCTCATGGTTTGCTTCTCTCCCTTTCCCCCACCATTTCCGCCCTTCTTCTCCCCCTTGTTCCTCCGTCAAGTTCCTCCTAATCCTCCTATACGTGCAAACATATGATATTTGTCCTTCTCTGCCTGACTTATTTCGCTCAGCATAACACCCTCAAGGTCCATCCATGTTGCTACACATGGCCAGATTTCATTGTTTCTCATTGCCATGTAGTATTCCATGGTATAGATAAACCACATCTTCTTGATCCATTCATCTGTTGATGGACACTTAGGCTCTTTCCATGTTTTAGCTATTGTGGAGAGTGCTGCTATGAACATTGGGGTACATGTGCTCCTATGCATCAGCATTTCTGTATCCCTTGGGTAAATTCCTAGCAGTGCTATTGCTGGGTCATACGGGAGTTCTATTGTTAGTTTCCTGAGGAACCTCCACACTGTTTTCCAGAGGGGTCATCATATTCTTTCAAGCAGAGAGAAGCCATTGAACATTCATCAACCTGGGAGAGAGACAGATGATCAATCTGTATCTTAGAAATGAGTCACAATTGAAAATGTTTGGAAAGGGAAGAAAATAAAGAAAGGCTATTTAGCTCTCTCAGTAGTTAAATCTTAACTCAAACCCAAAGTGTCAGACTAAGGGGCAACTATTCCTCTATGAAAAGAGGTACTTAGTCTAGGAGAACAGCACTCCCTTGATATCTGGTGAGCATGTGCCCTGGACCTCTCTGGGAGAGGTGGTAACAGTAATGGTCAAGAGTGCAGGCTCTGGAATTAGTTAGATCATGTGGCTTCAAGTCTACTCTCCGCCATTACTAGCTGTGTGACCTTGGGTGAATCACTTGTCATCTCTGAATCTCTGTTTCTTCACCTCTAAAAGGAGGATAAAAGGAGATCTGTTGAGAAGATTCAATGAGAAAACACACATGAGCACCACCAGCACGCAGTCTCACCCATTGTCAGATTTCCGTAGATGTTGGCTAGGATGAACCTTCAAAGTCATGAATATGCCCATAGCATATCTCCCCTGTGACAGAGGAAAGTATTAGATTACTTCACTTGCTATTATTGAGACACCAGCACTCGCAGTTGTTGCTTTTGGAGGGGGGTGTTATTATTTTTCATGATGAACAGACTGTTTTAAGTTCTTAGGAATTACTCTGTAAGACGTGGCAACTGGCGCAGGGAGGAGCAGCTGCTCGTCCCTCACTGGAGCGTCACAGAACCTTGGCAAGGACACAGCTCATGACATCATGGCTCTTGAGGGCTCTTCACAAATAGCCAAAGCCTGGAAGGCAGTTTGGATTTTATGCGTAAGAGTTTCTGCCTTCAATCCTCAGTCTTGGGTACTAGCCGTGTGCTAGGGGCTCTTCTAGAAACTGGAAACACAGTCTGAAGGAAAATCAGGTAGAGTGTGTGCCTTCCTCAGCTCTAGTCTGTTGAAAAACCAGTCCTTAATCAAACACATAACAAAATACACATTAACCTACAGCCGTGACAAATGCAGGAAGGAGTGCTATGGGCTTGATGAGGGTCTATCTAAGCACCGGCTGAGGGGAGCCCCCTCTCGGCTGGCCAGCCGAGGGGGACCGGAAGCAAGCCTCCTGCAGCCTCAGTGAGCTCTGGGCTGCTAGTGCCAAAGCATGGGCAAGACTGCCTTCAAAAGGAACAGAAAAAGGCTGAGCACAGTGAGTGTCCTGCGCACTTGGAGAGGGCACAGCCCCGGTAGGGCCTTCCAAGTTCTGTAAAGGATTTAATCCTCATCTTAAAGGCCTCGGGAATCCCTCAAGCGCTTCAAACAGGGTGGGGTTGGAGAGGTCATGGAGGTTGGGGTGATACTATCAGATTTGCTTTTCAACACGCTCACTCTGGCTGTTGTGTGGAAAATGAGTTTCTTAGTTTGACAACCGATCTTTTATCTGAGGACCCGATTGCCTGGTGGCTGTGGCAGCAGGTTGCAGGATGACGTCATCTGCGACGCGAAGAGGCAATCAGGAGTGTGGGCTGCGGGAGCCGACCCCGCCCCAGGTCCTGGGTCTTAGGCTGCTGGGGCCCTGGGCGCTGGGCCGTGGCCTGGCTGACAAGGCCACCTACTGTTTATATTGCAAGAAGCCTTTTTAGTTCTTTTGAGTCACTTCATGCCTGAATGCCATCTGCTTCGAGGGTGCACGCAAACACGGTCTCCCCTGGCTAACCCACCAGCTAACAGAGAAACGTTTTACACCCCGGAGAGCCATAAAAGACATTTATCTGCAATTAAAGCACTGTAGTAACAAACGGAAATAAAAATGAATAATACATTTCTTAGATTAGCACTAATCCAGTTCCTTAGCAACTACAGAAATCTGCTGTCTAGACCAAGTTTGATTACTTTTAAAACGTGTGATAATCCTAAAACAAGGAATGAAGTCTGAAAATGAAATCTCTTCTACAGGGAAGCCCGCGGCAACCAGCTCCAATCTCGTAATCCTGGGAAGCTTTAACGAAGGGTTTGGAAAACTGGATTCAGTTAACTTTTACATGTGATTAAGCACAAAACTTCGTTTCCTTCCAAAGGTATTTTGTAGCAAGAGCAGGAGTCTAGTCAATGTTAACTCTTCCAGTTTCATTTTGGCTGTTGTTTATCTTAAGATATAAGGAAGATTAAGGAAGCTGCCTATTGCAATAAAGCGTCCAGTGGACTTGGTCAAACAAGATGGGAAAATTAGAGCAAACATATCGTAATACATAGGCAATACGGACTAGTGCTTCTGAAGCTACCTGTGGTGAAGGATCATTTTTATTTAAATCCAAGTTAGTTAACATATAGTGTAAAAATGATTTCAGGAGTAGAATTTAGTGATTCATCACTTAACATATAACACCCAGTACTCAACCCTACTTAATGCCCATCACCCATTCAGCCCATCCCCCCCACCCAACGGCCCTCCAGCAACCCTCAGTTTGTTTTCTGTATTTAAGAGTCTCCTATGGTCTGCCTCCCTCTCTCTTCTCTTTTTATCTTATTTTTGCTTCCCTTCCCTTATGTTCATGTTTTGTTTCTTAAATTCCACATGTGAGTGAAATCATATGTATGTTTTTCTCTGACTTATTTCGCTTAGCATAATACATTTCAGTTCCATGGCAAATGGAAAGATTTCATTTGTTTTGATCACTAATATTCCATTGTATATTTATATCACATCTTTATCCAGTCACCAGTCGATGGACATTTAGGCTCCTTCCATAATTTGGCTATTGTTGACAGTGTTGCTATAAACATAGGGGCGCCTGTACCCCTATGCATCAACATTTTTGTATCCTTTGCATAAATACCTAGTAGTACCATTGCTGGGTCATAGGGTAGCTCTATTTTTAATTTTTTGAGGAATCTCCATACTGTTTTCCAGAGGGGCTGCATCGGTTTGCATTCCCACCAGCAGTGCAAAATCATTCCCTTTTTGGTGAAGGATCATTTTAAAGAAATCTCTAATCTGTCACAGATAGATACTTCTGTAAAATACAAGAAAAACTGACCCATGGCCATTGTGGCTCTGGCCTACTGCTATGCGAGCCTCCAAACGGTTGCTTCTCCTCAATTTCTGTAACTTGCTCATGGTACACAGGGGACAGAGTTTGAAGACTGTCACTGGCCCATGCTGAGTCGCGTGGAACCAGGCAACTGCTGTGATGCCCAATTCGTTTTGCCGAAAAAGATGGCATTCAGTGCTGTTTCTCGCCTTCTCCTCCTGGACCCTCCCGTGGTGACTTCTCTCCTGACCCTGGTCGCTCTGCTCACTGCACTCTATACTCCATAATGAATGGCCCCTCACGCGCCCTCTCCCCTTTTACCGTGCCTGGGCCTTCCCCTTGGGTCACTCCTTTCCATTAGAGTTCCTTACCCTGTCCCCCCCCCCACCCCCAACTGTTGGCCTTCAGCCTGCTCCTCTTTGCTTGCGTGCGAAGCCCAGTCCCTTGCGGCGCAGGTGTGCAGCCATCTTGCTCTCTGCCTCTCTTCCTGTTTGAGCATCTACCAGCCCTTCTCTTAGCGCCTCTTTTCCCTAAAAGTCACCAAATATTGTGGCATCTGAGTTACAGCCATTATTTTTGCCTCATCTGGAATTATGATCCTAGGAGACGTAGGGAAAGCATCCTATATCCTGACTCGGTAGTTTCTGTTCCCTTTGCCCCAACAATATTGAGTCGAGTGCTGACCTGGGCAGGAAGAACGTCACAGTCAGATGGACTGGGGTTTAATCCCAGCAACTGCATTTACCAGCGGAGGTTTTAGGCAAGTCGTGGGGCTTGTACAGCTTCATATTCCCCATTTAGACTGATAACAACAACAACCTCAATCTCATGGGGTTTTGGAAGAATTAAATAGTATATGTTAAATATCTGGCATATACTAAACAATTAATAGTGACTGTTTTCTTCACTTTACCCAAACTCTCATTTCAGTGAACTGCTCTCAGATTAAAACCCCAAATTTTATCTGCCGAAGTATTTATAGGTGAAGTAGCATGAAAACTAGGACTCGATTTAATATACTACAGCCTCCCACACCCCCACCCCCAAAATATGAGTTGGGGGATGAATAGATGAAATAAGATGGGTAAAATGCTGACAGCTGTAGAAGCAAGGTGATGGGCGCCAAGGGATTCATTCCTTCTCACTCTTCTGTGCTGATTTGAAACTTCCACAACACAAATAAAAAGGAGAACACAAATCTCAATTTGGCGGTAAGCTGTTACTGCTCTACCCCAGCCTCACACTGCTCCCTTCCTTCAAGCTCGCACCATCTCAGGGCACCTGCATCTCCATCCCCGAGTCTCTGGCTTCCTCCATTTCCTCCCAGGTCACCAGCTCGCTGCCGTCTACTTCTTTCCTACAGTTTGGATTCACCGATTGGCCACCTGGACAACATCTCTTACCAGCAACCGTGAATCCCTGGCTTTTTGAGCCTTTTGCTTCACTGGCCCAGAAGGACCGAACCCAGGCTGGATCCTTTGTTCCCGTTCTTTCCTCCTCCACCCCGGGGCAGCTGTGTGTTGATGGAAAACCCCGAAGACTGCTGAGTGGACCCATCGTCCGCTCAGACTCCACCTGCGCTTCCCTCCCGCAGATCCTTCACCGGTCCTCGGCCAGCCCACACTCCCATTCATACTCGCAATTATCCTAGGTCTTCTTCACCTCTCTCTCCAGGGTTCAACTCCCACAAACCCAAACAGGTACTCTTACCTCCTACATTATAGAGAAAATTGAGGCCACGAGCCCTGACCTTTCTTACACGCCACCTTTTCACCTCCTTTCTTCAGTCTCACAGGTAGGCGGGGGGGGGGGAATGTTGCTTTTGCTGTTTGAAGCCGTGCCTCGGCCTGTGCTATCTGCACCCGCCTCCAGGGCCTCGCTCCTCCCTCGAGTTCTCACCAGCCTTTCTCGTGGTCTGCTGCCATTCCCGAGCGGGAGTGCACAGTGTGGTAGAAAAGACCTGAGGGGGGCAGTTAGAGGGTTAGGGGGTCTGAGAGAGGAGAGGATCTCAAGGAGGCCATCAAATGTGGGAGGCCAGCCAACCCAGATCAGGACCGACAGGGTCCCTGGAACCAGCAGCCTGGAAGTAGGCGGAAACGTTAGCAGGAGCAGACGTGGCATGACCGTGGGATGGGGAGTGAATAATGGGTATTAGGAAGAGAGAGGTTGTGACTATAAATGACTCTTTAAAGAAGCTTGGCCATGAAGCAAAGACGAGTGTGACTCCTTGGGGGAGTTAGGAAAGTGTTCACTTTAGAAGAACAGAACTTGAGCACACCGAATCGCTGATGGGAAAGTGCCAGAAGCATTGGAGAGGCTGTAGATGCAGGTGAGAAGGGATTACGAAGGGTCAAGGTCTTTGCCTTGGCTTGGGTGGAGTTAGCTTTAGAATTCTAAGTGGAGCGAGGAGAACAAACACGGCCTGCGTGCCGGGCTCGGGAAGTGGGTGACATTTCTTCTTGCGGGTCTCTGCTCTAATTCCCTCCTCAGAAGCAGACACGTGGCTGCTGGGGACATGCAAGAGGTTTCAAACAAAACTGACTGGGACCCTGGAAGTCCGGTGGGCAGCAACGTGGGCCCCACGGAGGTTGGAAACTTTGGTTCTGTCATGTGACCCGTCGGGGTTCTGATGGCCAAGCCTGCAGCCTGGAGCAGGAATGTGAGGACTGGCTGCTGCACAGAGACCTCCCTGCCCCCTCCCCACCCCCCACCCCCGGTCTTCCAGGGTGAGTTCAATGAATAAGAGCACATGCAAAGTGGATAATGGGTGGTAAAACTGTATAGGGGGAGATGGCCATGGGATCATGGTCAGATTAGGAAGTGAGTGGAGGCTGGAGGGGACTGAAATATGGGGGAGCAAATGGAGAGAATCCAGAGATCCTAATGAGCTCAACAAAAAAGGTACGGTGGAGGCAGGAGAGACAAAGGGCTATACGAACAGTTATGAGTAGGAAAGGGGTGCTGGAGATGGGGGTGTCATACAGAGAGGAATTCTGGGAAATGGGAGGGCCTGGTGTGTGGCCACAGGAGTGGGGGTGGAGGCAGAGTGGGGGTGAAGGTCACTGGATTGTGAATAGCAAGACTGCATAGGAGATGGGCACTGAGGTCATCCAGGACGATAGCAGGACCGAGGAGAGGAAAGCCGCGGCCAGGAAGCTCAGGCCTTCAGTAGAGAGTGAATAATGACCCAGGGGCACCTGGGTGGCTCAGTTGGTTAAATGTCCAACTCCTGATTTCAGCTCAGATCAGGATCTCAAGGTTTGGGGGTTCGAGCCCTGTGTCGGGCTCTGATCTGTCAGCCAGGAGCTTGCTTGGGATTCTCTCTCTCCCTCTCTTTCTGCCCCTCCCCTGCTAGCATGTGCGCTCTCTCTCTCTCTCAAAATAGACACTTAAAAAAATTAAGAAAGAAAGAGGGAATGATCAAGATGGCAGGACAGCCAATCAGGGCAGAGGTGGACAATACCTCACAGCAGTCGTGAGTACATGAGAGAGGAGAGGGGATCGCTTGTTAACAGGCATGGAGACACGGAGACGCTCTCGGGAGACTCCCCACTGCCTTCAGGACAAGACTCAAGGCTGGTGCGGGGAGCACTTGGCCCTCTCT